>NC_080036.1:2196835-2224335 GCF_030020395.1 Manis pentadactyla | reverse complement strand
ACGCCCCCGAGCGAGGCGGCTCCTGCTTATTACACCACGTACCTGCCGAAAGCACCGCTGCTGCCCGTTGCAGCTCGGGACGCGGAGCCGCTCGCAGCGGGGTGGGGCGGAGGCTCGGGGACCCGGGCCCCGTCCTTCCTTCCTCCTTGCACCACACCACCGCGCCTGCCTCCACGCGTGCCGGACGCCCGGCCAAGGCCCGCGGGACCCTCCCCCGATTCCCAAGGGGGAGGCGCGGGCCGCGGTAGGCAAAGAGCGGCGCCCAGCTCCACCCCCACCTGCGGTAGGTAGGGGTGGAGGCCGGCGGACTCCCTCACCACGGGGGGTGGCAGGGAGCTCTGCCCACTACGCGCAGAAAAGGAGGGGCAGCGGCTGGGGGGTCCGGTACCCCAAGGCACCCTCTCGGATCGCTAGAGAAGGCTTTTCTCACCGAGGGCGTATCGCTCCCCGACCCACCAGAGCACCACGGCTCGGACCCACACACGCGCCGGCCTGACACGAGAAGGGCCAAGGCGGTGTCGGTGGCTTTTTCTCACGAGGGCGTGGAGTGAGGAGACGAGGAGACGTGGAGGCGGGGGGGGGTCTGCGGTAGGGGTAAAAACAAAAAAAAATAAAATAGTGGGGAAAAAAGAAAAAAAAAAAGGCAGCACAGGCCGACGGCATGAGCGGTCACTCACGGCTGGGGGCCACGAGCTTGTGCCTGTGGGCCTCAGGCTCGCCCTTTTGCCTCCCTGTTCTCGCGTGCCACTGGAGGCGCACAGCGGCAACTCATCAAACAAAGCACGCCAGAGAGCTAACAAAAGGAGCCAGTGAGACGGTAGCCTGGCCAAGACGGCCACGGCACCCCCGCGTCCTTGGCTCGGCCCACCGCAGCAGTCACACGCCCACGCGTCTCGCCAGCGCACCAGCCCCGACGGGGACGGCGCCCGACGGAGTCGGCCCCCCCGCGGCACGCGGGCGGGACCGACGAGGCACCCTATCCCCGGGCCGCACAAAACCCCCTTCCCCCCACACACCCCCACGGTGTGTGGTCGGGGAGGGGCACGGGCCGGGCGTGCCTCCCTTACCGCCTCGACCCCCCACTCGTTCACGGGAACTTCTGCAAGGCACTCACAACTCCACTCACTCCACTCCACCGCGGCAGCAAGCCGAGCAGGGGAAGCTTGCTGGGGGAAGGGAACGACACCGCCACTCGGCCTCAGGCACCTGACGGGCGACCTGGAGCGCTCCAGGAGCACCACAAGAGGACCGAGCAACACACGCCGGCGGGACCCGGGAGAAGGGCTCGCCGCGTGGCGGCGTGGCGGCCTCCCTCCCCTACCACGGGAGAGAGGCCCGCCCGCCAGGACACGGCCCACAGGCCAACGCGAGGGTGTCCGCTGCGTCCAGGGACCCCGGGCCCGCCCACGCCGTGAGGCAGAGGGCGGGAGGACGAGATCGGGCCGGACTCCGCACGCCCCTGGCCTCTCTTCCTTTCTCACCCACACCACGCAGCCCAGCAGCAGATGTGGGGGCGTGGGCGGGGACAGGGCAGGAGGCGAGGGGCCCCGCGCGCGCACAGCGAGAAGAGCAGTCCCGTTCGCTCCGAACGTCTGTCCCTCGCTCCGGCGCGGTTCAGGCCCGGCCCAGGAGAGCGCGAGATCGCCACATCGATCAGGAGCACACGGGGACGACGCCCCCGCCGCGTGTGGGAGGAGGGCAGCCCGCCGAGGCCAGGAAACGACGACGGGGCCTGCTTCCCCCGGAGTCGGTGCAGTCGAGAGAACCCCACGCCAGACAAGCGCCCAACACACGAGGCACAGAGCCTCCAGGGTGGGTCGTGGGGGAGTCCATCACGACACAACCGCAGGCAGGCGGGGAGAGCACCACGCAGGGCAAGAGGACCCGGACACGCGCGCACGCGCACGTCTCCTCCTCCCCCGCCGCCCTTGGGTCACCAGGCACCGTGAGGGTGCGCACCCAGATCGGGACCTCCCTGGGCGCACGCGACAAGAGCCAGCGCACAGGCACACGCGGGTGGCGACCTCAGGGAATGCAGGAGCGGAGCCGGGCATCTATCCGGCCGCACACGCTCAAGAAGCCCGGAGCCGTGCCACGCACGTCCAAGAGAGGTCCCAGAGTCCCTCAGCGACAAGCACCGAGTGACAGGGTGTCAGCACCTCTCTGCAGGTACAATCGGACCGCCTCTCGAGAGAGGAATCACAGGGCCACCCCACGGACAGCGGGGTCCCCCCATGACGAGCGCGTGGCCTGTCCCCACCGGGCCCAATCCCCCCAGCATCACACCACTGTCACCAGGGCTCCAGGGCTCCCGGGGCCATCTGGTCGACCCTTGGGGGGGGGTTGGGAGGTTGAAGTGGGCTTGCGGGAAAGGGAGGGGGAGGGGGAGGGGTCAGACAGTCGGCGGGGCGCGGGTCGGTGGGTGACAGCAGGGAGGCCCGGGGACACGCGGCAGCGGCAGCGGAGTCGGGGTCGGGATCGGGATCGGGATCGCGATCACCCTTCCCTTTCCCAGCCGCCGGTCGGTCCCCACATCCGGGAGATAAGTCGGCGGGAGGGGAGGCCTTCAAAGAGACGAGACTTGTGTAAAAGAAAGGAAACAATGCCGGGCCGGCCGGGCCGGGCCGGTCCTTCCACACATACGGAATGGAGGGGCAAGGGGCCGTATCCCTCTCCCCCAAACGTGAGCGCCTACAACGAACGGATCCCACACGAGGGACTGCGGGCAGGCCCCTGGAGCCCCACGAGGACCACCCCGTACGCCACGGGGCCCAGCCCCACCTCCGGAGCCGGACGCCGAGCCGAGCGAGCGGAGCGGGGCGGGGCGGGGCGGGGCGGAGGCCCGGGCAGACGTGTGACACGCACGGAGGAGGGCCTGGCCACGGAGAAGGAACAGAAAGGGCGGCGCGGCACAGCGCGCGACCACCTCTCTCTCTCTCTCTCCTCCCTCTTGCGTCTACGTCTCCCTCTCCGCCGCAGCCGTCTCGGTCGGCCGGCGGGTGGGTAGGTGAGTGGGTCCCCGCGGGCGGAGGGACACCGGCGCTGGCTGCTAGTCGACCCGTTCGGGCGGCCTCCCAGGGCCCAGGCCACCAAGGGAGCGACCGAGCGTGCGTGGCGACAGTCACCACCCGAGAAAGCGAATCCGCGGCCCCAGTCTCCGGCGAGCGCAGAGCGCGCCGGCGTCCCGGCACGACCGGGCCTGCAGCGCCCGCTACCCGCGTCCTCCTGGAAGTCCGCCTCGGGGAACCGTGGCCACGTCCTGTCCCTTGCCCGGTGTCACCGCAGCTCGAGAGGGAACAGGCCGCATAAAAGCGGCCGGCAGGTGGCGCCCGACAACCGGCGCCGGTCGGTCCGTCAGCGGGACGGATCCGGATCGCAGGGCCGGCGAGAGCTCGCCACCGGCCGCCGTGAAGGTCCCCCATCCATCCGATCCCGGGCCGCCCCGGGGCTCCCACCCACCCACCCACCCGCACGTGAGGGTAAACACAAAGGGAGGAAGGAGGACACCCACCAACGGAAACTCATCCCATCCCACGCTCTCGCCTAGGAAGAAGGAATACCGTCAGAAATGGCCACCCACCCTGAAGTACAGGTTTCGGATACTATTTCGTCCTCTTAGAAAAGTAAATAAATAGAAAGGCAGTTCCCCGGTGGCGGTCGCCAATAGGTTCCTCACCACGGTATAAAGGTCATAACCAAGTGCGGGCAAAGGGGTCGGTTTGTGTGCATACCGAGGATCAGAGCCTAATTTGGCTACCTACCCAGAAAACGAATTAAGATACGACATGAAGAAAACTTCCACCGTCAACGTCCTCCTCTGCGAGAGTCATTCCAGAAGCGGATCGTCAGAAAACCTCAACAAAGATCCTGGCGGCGCCGTGGCAGCTGTCGCTGCCTTCATCCCGCCGCTTCCTGGCCTCGCCGTTGGAAGGAAGGAAGAAGGAGGTATCTAAGCGGGCCCGTGCGTACAGTCCAACAACGGACTTGACTGCATCGCTATTGTCGGAACTCAACCCACAATCAGGAGGAGTGCAAGCCGCAGCGCTCCAAAGTCGTGAGACTGTAGACTATCTACCGTGAAAAGAACATAATGGGATGTGGACCGTTCCCAGGGATGCGCCGTGTGTTTTCTTTCATTCGTCTGATTTCTCTCAAACCGTTCACGTGCAGTTAGACAATATCCATCCTGTGATGGATAAGTTTTCACCAATGCCTAGGGGGTAGGTACCTCGCTGGTTTTCTGGGTTTCACCGGACAGGGCCGGTAACCGTAGGTCTGCTTTCGCCCTGTGTCCGTATTCCCATTCTGTGAAGGTGCGAACTCGCCGTCTGATCAGCCGCAGTCTGCTAAAACCTACATACACAGGCTTTTAGGTTACTCTACAAGAAGTTATGTCAGAGAGAGAATCCATCTTCCCGTGTTCTCTCCCGTCTGCTATACCTCTATAGCTTTTCTTCTTCCTTTCCTTCCTAATGACAGCCCTTTCGTAGAATCCGTGCCTCATATCGAAAATCACCGAGTAGCGTCCTCCTTTCCGAGCGGTAAAGATACCTCAAGACAAAGGCCGGGCACAGAAGCCACAGGGCACACATCTGCAAAGAAGCCAAAAAGCTAATAACCCCTTTCAAAGAATACGGCTCCTCTCTCACTCACCGACTTCACAGTTGCCCGTATGGCCCCGGAAGACGGCGGCGGCGGGTTAGCCAGAGACGGGTAAGATTCCTCACGGGAGGAACAACCTATAAGGCAGGCACAGGTCGCAGGGGGGCGCCATCAGGCGAGAAACTGGGGATCCACGGAGGTGAGGCTTAGAGCCTCCCCCCCACCCCACCCCCCGACCCCCCGCCGTTTGGAGAGGAATCTTCTGCGTCCGTGGATGTTCTGTGCCCCTTGTCTAGCTCGGATTAATACTCAGTCTACAGGCACAGACCTGATCGTCTACATTCGCCCTCCCTCTGACAGCACTAAACTATGTCTCCTGCCTTCGTCCTGCATCTACCGACCACTTCAGCATTTTATTAAAAACTGAAAATAAAAAGTAAGGAAGGGAGAGACATGTGGGATTCACATATAAATCGAGTATAAAAATCAATCGAAACCATCATAGCCGACTGGACGGTTGAGAGTTCACCAGGCGTGATCAAAACCGAACGCGTCCGTGATAACGACTGCCCTTAGCCACCGTTCACCAGGTAAGAACTTAGTCACTGGGTAAGAACTAGGTCACCGTGGAACACCTTGTTCGTCATGCTGCAGAAGATGGGAGACCCTCGAGGATGAGGCTGGGGCTTGATGGATGACTGCGCATCGAGTCCCCTCCACAGAATGTTACCGCTGTTAACAACCATCCGATCGACACATAGGAGAGGTGCCCTCTCAAAAAAATAAGAAGAATAAAAAATAAAAAATAAACACTGATCAGTGAGCAAAACACTCTCTGTAAGGCCATTCTTTAAATATTGAGGCTCCTGAAGACATGCTGACGGTTCCCTGCCAGACGTAATCGTACAACTAGAGCCAGTGCAAGAGGAAAGGTGAAATAGGAACTTCTCAGGACCAGAATGGTCGGAGCTGAACCCGGAAACAGCTATCGTCTGAATATATGCTAAGATGATCTCCCGAGAGAGAGCAGCATTCACGTAGCAGACGGCATTAGCAACGCAGCACGTGTGCAACACTTGGTAGGACGACAGATGACCGAGACTTGGTTTACTTGAAGAGCGTGGCATGACCATACGTACCCCTGATAAGCTCAGCTTCCGGTGGTGGTTGGAGATGGCGTTCCCAACAAATCTAGGGCAGAAGCAGCCGTCTAGGAATCCCAGATCCCGCCTTGGGGCGGGGAGAAGACTTGACTGTTCCTTGGGATGGTGTAAGAACGAGTTCTTGGAAGCTCGGAAAGAGCGCCCCGTGTAAGCCGGTGAGCCAGCGAGGCTGTGAGCTCAAATCCCAAAGGAAACCACCTTCTTAACCAGGGCAGTATCGCGAGTAACAGTTTTTGGCGAAAGGCTTGGGTTAAGGAGGTTGGATGGATGGTAGGGGGGGGAGAACTCGGAGGGAGATGGTGGAGAAAAGAGCCGTTTCCAGAATCTGTGTCACAACGGGAAACTGAGGGGGGGTCGGGGCTGCCAGGGTGGGAATTGGGGGTAGCGAGGGGTGTGTCATCGAGTGGGTTTGCAGGTGCGCTAAATTAAAAAGACATTTTTCGACAGGCTGTCACCGTACACGTGCAGAAAGTCCATTTCCCCTCTTCGTTCCTTTTGCTCCTGTCAGCTTCTAAACCCTCAACTCTCCTGAATATCGAGAGCTCACCTTCCACCTTACATCACAGACAGTGCTTCAGCCATCAGTTTGCAAGCTCTCTCCTCTGGGACCTCTCAGATTTCTGCAGGTGAGCTGAGGGACACAGAGACCCTGTCCTCGGGGACATCATTACACGGTTTTGTCCCCCTACCTCCAGAACCGGTGTAATGACTGAATCCTTCTCTCACCCACACTCGAAAGAGGTCTAACTCCTGGGAGGACTCACACGTTCAGCTCGCCTTTCCGGCGCAGGCCAAGTTGGAACTGAGTTCACCTGCAGCTGGTGTGACAGCCAACGTGCCGTGTAGGTAAGTTATCACTTTTATGCTCTTCTTTTTTGGTCCACTTGGGCTCTCACTGACCTGGCATGCCACGTGGCCCTCTCCCTGCAACGCTGCTTAATGAGGAGAGAGAGCTAAGGCAGGAAGGAGCAAAAGAAGCTAAACTGTGCACCAGCTCCGTGACACGGTACCTCAAGAGGGCATTTTAGTAAGTCTGTATCATAGCACAGTAAATTATCTCTCTGAACGAACTTGAGGGAAACAAGTGCATTCCCTCCACTCCATAGGTCCTCAGCATCGAGTCCCCTCCACAGAATTTTATTGCTGTTAACAACCATTTGATCAATACATAGGAGAGGTGCCCTCTCAAAAAAAAAAAAAAAAAAAAAAAACTAGGCTAAAATCTCTTGGACGTAAACATGAGCGACTTCTCCATGACCATTATCTCCCCGGGGCAAGGGAAACAGAAGCAAAAAAAAATGAACAAGTGGGACTATACCAAGCTGAAAAGCTTCTGTACAGCAAAGGACACCACCCATAGAACAAAAAGGCATCCTACAGTATGAGAGAATATAGTCGTAGGTGACAGATCCGATAAAGGGTTGACCTCCAAAATAGACTAAGAGCTCACGCACCTCAACAGGCAGAAAGCAAATAATTCAATGAAAAAACGGGCACAGGATCGAAACGGACATTTCTCCAGAGAAGAAAATCAGATGGCCAACAGACACAGGAAAAGATGCTCGCTCCACATCGCTCATCACCGTCAGAGAAATGCCATTTAAAACCACAATGAGCTATCACCTCACACCAGTCAGGATCGCCACCATCCAAAAGACAAACAACAACGAATGTTGGCTGGCGAGGTTGTGGAGAAAGGGGAACCCTCCTACACTGCCGGTGGGGATGTATATCAGTTCCACCATTGGGGGAAGCAGTATGGGGGTTCCTCCAAAAGCTCAAAATAGAAATACCATTTGACCCGGGAATTCCACTCCTAGGAATTTACCCTAAGAACGCAGCGGCCCAGTTTGAAAAAAGACAGATGCACCCCTATGTTCATCGCAGCACTACCTACAATAGCCAAGAAATGGAGGCAACCTAAGTCGTCCATCCGTAGATGAGTGGATAAAGAAGATGTGGTATGTAAACACAGTGGACTATTATTCGGCCATGAGAAGAAATGGTGCTAGAGGGTATTATGCTCAGTGAAATAAGCCAGGCAGAAAAGGACAAGTATCAAACGATCTCACTCATCTGTGGAGTATAAGAACAAAGAATACAAACTGAAGGAACAAAACAGCAGTCGACTCACAGAACCCAAGAATGGAGTAACTCGTTACCAAAGGGAAAGGGACTGGGGAGGGTGGGTGGGAAGGGAGGGATAAGGGGGGGAGGAAGGGGAGGCATTACTATTAGCAGACATAATGTGGGTGGAGGGGCACGGGGAGGGTCATACAACACAGAGAAGACAAGTAGTGATTCTGTAGCATCTTACTACGCTGATGGACGGTGACCGTCGGGGTGGGGGGGAGGGGGCGGACTTGGTGATGGGGGAAGCCTAGGAAACATAATGCTCCTCATGTAGTTCTTCATTAATGATATCCCCACCCCAAAGAAAAGGAAGGGAGGGAGGGAGGCAGGGAGAAGAGAGGGAGGGAGGAACAGAAGAGAGAGAGAGAGAGAGAGAGAGAGAGAGAGAGAGAAGAGAAAGGGGGTGGAAGAAAACAGAGAAAGAGAAAGGAAGGGAAAAAGGGAAGGAGAAAGGATGAGAGAGAGAGAGAGAAAGAAAAGCAAAAGAAGGAAGAAGAAGAAAGAGGAGGCAGAAGAACAGGAAGAAGAAGAAGAGAGAGAAAACAGCAAAGAAGTAGAAGATAGAAGAAGAAGAAAAGATGTAAAGAACAAGAAGAAAGAAGAAGGTAAGAAAGGACACCAAGAAGAAAGAAAAGAAGAGCAAGAACAACAACAACAAGAGCAAGAAGAAGAACAAGCACAAGGAGTAGCATTTTCCTCTGGCATTGAAAGAAAAGAGTAAGCACGCACATACACGCAAGCACGCATGCATACGCTCACGCGTTCATAGGCGTGCGTGCCCGTGTACCCATAGACACCTATACCTGTGAGTCCACGTGTATGTATACCACCACACGGTGGGTGTTCTTTGTAAGGACACGTTTCTCTTCCTAAAGACTTAGGGAGGGACAGGCAAAGTCACCGGAATCGCCACAGACGGCCTTGTCAGGAAACAGGAATAAAGGAAAGGCTCCAACCCCACGGAGACCTCGTCGTGATGTCGGCCGATGGACAGACGCACGAACCAAACCGGCCTGAACCCAGCAGAACTCCGGGCACATGTGTTTGGCAGGAACACAGAGAGGAGCGGGCGGGAAAGAGAAGAAGGCCGGTCAGCGTACTAGAAGGGCCCCAGAGAGTAAACCAGTGAAAAGATAGAAAGCGCCAAGGCCAGGAGCAAGTTGGCCTAGAAGTGTGAATACTCCCCAGGCAAAGAAAAGCATCTCAGCCGTAGCCTGTGCTTTCCTCGTGTCAGTGAGCACATACCAGCGTCAGACTGACTTGAGCACCTGCCCAAAGGCCCAGCCTCTTCAGGAAGAATTCTGTCTTAAAGCTAAGATTGCATTTTAATCAAACCGATGGCGCCTCAGCCCCCACTGGAGGCAAGGCAGACCATCTTGACTGATATGTTTCCACACAGAAGCTGATTGCCCAGGAGAGGGATCAACGAAGTATATTTTCTGGAGGAGGAGGAGGAGGAGGGAGGGAGGGAGGAAGAAACTTAATGTCTGAACAAAGATGAATATTCTGGGGGCACTTTGGCCGGTCCGCAACCGGCCCGGGGTCGCAGCACTCCTGATCATCGTCCACTGCCTAGCCTATGAAATAAAAACCAAAAACCCGACTCTGAAACCGTAGGTGCGCTCCTCTCTCTGAGGTCGCCTGCACTTTCTAAGCTCATGCCTTCAAACTTTATCTCACACTCCCCTCTCTCCAAGTGTACACTTGCTCTCTTCCAATAAAACGGAAACCTCTCGGGGCGAGGGCGCCCCTCCTCCCTGAGGTGGCCTGCACTTTTCCTCTCTTTCAGTCACTTACAATAAAACGTTTGGTCTGCTGCTTCATTACCGTGTCTCTGCCCTTCCATTCTTTGTGGCGGCAGAGGCAAGAGCCGACCGAGGAAAATACACAACGCCCCCGCCCTACCCGCAAAGGTGTGCCAAGGCCACTCAAGGGAGGAAAGCCCTGACCGACTGCCTCCCTGCCCAAGGGGATCGGGGCGGTCAGACATCCACGCCCTCCTGGAAAAAGACGCCAGGGGCGGGGGTCGAGCCAGCCAGCCAGCGAGCGAGCAAAACCAACCTGCGGGACAATCTTCACCAAAGCCCCTTGACCTCACACATCACACACACACACACCACCTGGAAACGGGTCCCCACGCTTCCCCCGTGCAAGTGCAGTGTGCAACCGGAACACCTGGGACACGCTTTTGGGGGGTGGGAGTTGGGGGGGTGGGCCGGCCCCCCAACCCACAAACTCCCCTTCGGGCCCTGCACCCTCCTAAACATGCCCTGTTTCTTGAGGCGGGCGGACACAGGGATCCCGTTCACCGGGCCCGGCTGCTGCTGGTGAAGCAGACTCCTCCGGTCCCTGTCCCAGGCCTCAGTCCAGTCCCCTCCTTCTGGCTCGCATCGGTCAGGGCTCACGAAGCCCTTTGATGTCTTCTGACATCCATCTCCACATCTCTCCTCTCTCTCTCTCTCTCTCTCTCTCTCTCTCTCTCTCTCTCTCTCTCTCTCTCCCTCCCTTCCTCCCTCTCCCTGTCGGTCCCCAGAGAGTTTTGGATTTGTCAGTGGGCAGCAGGGAGGAGAATCCTTGAAACTTGAAAAAGTTAAGCAGGCGCGCCACCTTCCGTCACCAGAAACCATGGGTCTGGAGGCTGTGACTATCTAGCCAAATCATACTCAGCTCATTTTACGTCCTGAGGAGTTAGCTTCATAACCATCCTGTTGGAAACCCTGTGACCGATGGGACAGAAAAGTGAGTGACAGCACCATTGGTGGCCAGACACAGCTGAACCAAAATATGTTAGAAAATCCCACGGGTTGAAAGCGAGGGCTCCGAAAAATCACTGCCAGCCCTCAGGGTAATGACGACCTAGAAGAACTTTGGCCACTAGGAGGAGCATTCCAACTAGAATCTAAGCAAAGTCTTCCAGATCCCAGCATAGCCTCGAAGAAAGCGTCGTTACAAAAAGCGAATGACAAATAAGCCTTGAGAGGATATGTATGAGGGGAGAAAATATGGGGGTGGGGAGATGTGAAGTCAGTGTGGGGGAGAAAGGAAGGACTGTAATGCTGAATGTAACTCCAACTGCTACTTTATTCCTTTCCACGGCCACCAAGGGGAAATCTGGTAGGGACCAGAGCCGGTAGATAGAGAGAGCATCCTGGGAGGACTGGCAGAAGCCCACATCTTTGCCGGAAGCAGCTCTTCCGAATCTGTGTCTGTAGGGTCCAAGCAAGGCAGGGAAGTAACACTGTCTCTTCCTTTCCAAATCCAGACATATTTGTTAAGGAGGAGCCTTGGTCTCCCAGGAATAGCCACTGCCTTCTTACCATTTCTTTCTTTCTCTTTCTTTCTTTCTTCCTTTCTTTCTTCCTTCCTTCCTTTCTTTCTCTGTCTCTGTCTCTCTCCCTCCCTTCTTTCTTTCTTTCATTGTTTCTCAGAACATCCTACACCTGGGCTTGGCTTTCTGCCTACCTGGCACCTATGGCAGGGTGGGTGGGGCGTCCATTCTTCCCTGCTGCTGTCTCTGCCAGTGGCTCTGGAGCCTAGGAAGGTCATGTCCTCTGCACCCTCTTTGGGGAGTTCCACTCCTTACACCCAATGGGGTGTTTTTCAATAGTGCCAAAGATATTTCACCTCTGTCCTGGCTGGAAACCGACAAGATATTTTCAAAGAAAGAAGACTGAGTAGTTTCGGAGTCACAACTTGACAAGATCGGAAGGTGATATTCAGCACCCCCTAGGAGTTTTCTGGTGAAGGGTCTTCTTGACCCTGAAGGACAGTGAGAAACTAGGTACCCAGAGGGAAAGAACCCCATGGAGGATAACGTAGGTGGAGAAAGCTAGGAAGCCTTTCCAGTGGCCACCCGATTCTTTGAGTTGACGATGCCAGGGTTCTTGTTTGTGAAGTCCAAGAATGAGTTTCACAGACACCCAAGGTAGGAGAGCCAGGGAGAGGCTTTCTTTGTTTAGAAATAAAGTGAGAGAGGTGGGGGTGGGGGGGCGGAAGGGGCTCTTGGCTCACCCCAGGAGGGAACAAGAGAGCCTGCGGTGGTGTGTTGTCTAGGGGATTTAGAGGCAGTGGAGGATTTTTGAGAATTGAGGGCTTAGGGTGTGGACTTGCACCACCTGCCCTGTGCTGCCCTGCCCTCAAGATGGGCCGGCTGGGTTGCTGTCTGTCTGCCAGGGCTGTTGACAGTGAAGTCACGGGTTATGCTGAGATGCCTTTGCCGAACGCTCAAAACATTCAAGGCCGAGTCGCTCCTGGCCTTCTGACCTGGAACTGATCTCACTGAAGATGTCTACATTCCTAGTCTAGTGTCTCGACCCTAGAGAATTAGTGTGACCTCGACTCTGCATACCGCTGAACACAGAGTTTCGATAGGGACTTGACATGGATTGTGACATGGCTTCGACCGTGAATGTCTTGCCTTGCTTTCTCCGGAGGCCCTCACCCTACTCTGTCTAAGCCCACGGGTCCCTGTCTCATTCCCCCCTCTACAGATAGAGACCCTAGCTGCTGCTAGGGAAAGGGGGGCGACGACGACCGCTCTGGCTGCTTCATGCTGAGAAGGGGTGCACTAAAGGGCGCAGTCAGGTCTCCATCAGCGGTCAGTTGAGGAGGCCCTCGGAAGACGGGCACTTCTATTCCGGGTTCCATTTCTATGACTATTTGCAGTTTTATGGCCTCTAGGCAAGGTAGAACCAATGGCGTTATGAGGTTAAATAGCAACATCTGCAGTTGGATCTTCCATTCCGGAAGGACCAACGTGATGAGATGAAGAATGCGTGGTGGAATATGGGAACCGGAAAGAGCGAAACTTTAATAGAAATGATGGGGGGAGAAGAACAACAACTAACACATCTGGAGAATCGTAGCCAGATATTTTCTGGGGAAACTAGAATTCTGAATTCAGTTTATGTTGTCCCCATGACTAGTACTAGGATGTAGTACAGATAAAGGCCGCGTGATTGAAACGATACTACTCTCCCCTAGAAAATAACTAATCTTTGGCTCGATTATTTGCATAAACGCATCCAGAAGAGCAATCGATTACGTAGGCTTTTTTAAATGGGCTTTGCTGGCACTTTTCACAAGGAATTTCAGATGGAACTTTCAAAGGCCCCGTGAGGCCAGATAGCCAAGCCAGACTCGCCATCGGGTTTTGCCTGCAGTACCTGTAGATTTGGGTGAATTCCTCCCTTCTCCAGGTCCCCGAGACATCCTGAGGTTCCCGTACCTGCCAGGAGGTGACCTTCCTCAGTCACCTCGTCAGGCTGCTGGGAACCCTATAAGCAAGGTACCAGGCCTGTTCTTCCAAGGGGCTTTGTTGGCTTTTGTCAGGTCTACCTTAGTTCCTTAAAGCTGTCCGTTCCTATCTGAGTTTACACACGTGCCTCTCAGGTATCCCATTCCAGTCAAAGCCTTGCGAATATCACCAGTGTTTTTAATGGGTCCTCTTACAGGGAAAGCAGATTCCTATTGAACTCATGCAAATAAACAGACTGCCAGGAAGTATCACAATAGCCACGGAGAGTTTTTAAATTCTGGAGGGATCAGGTAGAAAGATAAAGTTTCAGTTCTGCTTATACAGGCAGTCATTTACTAAACTGTTGGCAGCTTATGGGCAACACTCGAAACAAAAAGCCACAAAATCATCTTCCTTAGTTTACGTAGTCGTCCTAGGTAACTAATACCTGTTCTGCTGAAATCTAGCTCTTGACTAGCTTAGGAGTAATAAAACAGTGACTAGAAATGACAAAAGACTGACAAATGACAACGGTTAAAGATCTGATGAGAGAGCTTACCCTAAGACAGTGGACATGAGGAAATTTGGATTATTTTTGTGACACAGAACATTCAGTCACAAAGTTTAGCATCATTCCCTTTGGCAGTGCTCTCCAGGTAAATAAATAAACAAATAAATAAATGTGTGCGTGCGTGCGTGCGTGCGTGCGTGTGTGTGTGTGTGTGTGTCAGTCAGATAAATAGGCCAAATTAGCCAAATATTTTCCCCGACGAGGAGAAAAAATTCCTCTGACAGGTTCCAGGGGCCCTCGGGAAAATATCAGAGTTAAGTAGAGGTATAAGCACCTTTTTGAACTTGATTCTGGGACGCCGTCAGAAGGAAGTTTCTTCGGCACTTGCCTCAATAAGATGATACGTTGCCAAGAAGCAATACTTATCCACTTAACCAGCATGACCACAAAATACCTCAAAGGCAAATACAGAAGGTTCCACAGTCGTGAGCAACGTTTAGCTTTTAGTCCTTTTACCGGGGGGATCTCATTTTCTTCAATACTCAGACGACTCCTTGAGACTTGAAGCATGAGAAACTGCTTTGATAAAACCATTAGAAAACCTTTTGCAATCTTTCAACACGAAGAGCAGCAGACTAACCGTTTGAGAAAACATTGTCTTGTTCGCCGAAAACAAAATTCGAATTTTGCCGTGTCCTTGATATCGAGACTCATTTGCTTTTATTTCACAGAGCATGACCATATCCGTTTTTCCACAAGCTTTCCACAACTTTCCTTACACATCCGTGTTCTCCCTCTTTAAAGAAACAGCTGTACTTTAGAACAAAGTTACTTCCTTTTATCCAAAGACCCGTTGTTTTTTTTTTTTTTAGCATGCACAAATGTTTTCCTCATGACTTCAAATACTTTTAGTTAAAATTCAAAATCGTTAGGAACTTGCAATTTTCAGTGAACACTGAGAAGTAGGCTATTGTAAGCCGTCACACTAGCCTTCTTTAGATGGACAAATTTATGAGCACCTTGACTAATTTCTGGAATCGTGTGCTTTAAGGCACAGTCCCACTAAGCACAGAATATGTCTGAACTGAGCAAAACTTTAAGATTTTAGGTGACGACAAAAATTCTCAGGCAGGCTGTCGGTGGGATTACACACTGCGACACACAATTAGTATTGAGCTGTTCGCTTGCTACACACTTAGCCGACTCATTCTTCACTATGCCAAACCTTGACTGAATGTGAGACAGAGTCAAGCCTCTAAGCATTTTATTCTGGGAAGATTTAGCAGATAACATCCACCTAAATGACTGCAGGTGAACGTAGGCAGCTGAAAATCCCAAGGACACGTCCCTTTCGGTTCCACTTAAATTAGCATTCACGCTTCACATCTTTTATTGGAATTTTCTGGAAGTTTTAGAACGCCCAATTTTCACAAGCGCTTGTCTGTAAATCCATTTTATTAGTACCATCCGGAGGTAGAAATAGATTTCTCATTGACCCACTTAGACACACACACCAACATACAGATTGAGATGTAATGTACTACAGCTAGCAATACTTTTCATGAGAGAACATATACACAGACAGACAGATAAACCGACACAAAGATTTGAGTTACTAATATATCCAATTGCCTTGCTTCCTTTTAGCTCATTTGACCCAAAGTGTCTCAGTTCTCAAGAATACACTCTGAAGGTGAGCAGTTGACATAACTGGGTAAAGGTTTCGACGGCCCCAGACTAACAGGGCTGAATGAAGGCTCTGAAATGATAGGGACTGTGTGTGTCCAGGGGGCTGGAAATAAAATGCAAGTACCATTCTAGCACCAGTCACTGAAAGCCAGGCCGTGCTGCGGAAGACAGATTTCTTCCGTTTTGGGGAGTCTAGTTTAAAAACAAAAGAGAACCTCCAAAATTTTGAAGATAATGAGCTCGATAAGTAGACTAGGTTTTCACCAAAAAGATTTAGAGAACGAGTCCCCTATTGTAGTAGTTCACAGGACTTTTGACTATTTTCTTTCCTTGCATTAAAATAGATTTGGCTGCATCACCTTATCAGACTGTCTACTTCTCTTGGGGGCCAAGCCTCTCCGTTCGAGAGTTTGTATTGAGGTCAGGCTTGTGGGCAGAAGAGAAGACACTTCTTCCTTTTCAGGCTCTGGGGACCGACATCCCTCCCAGTTCTTTAGAAAGGCAAGCCAGAGGCGTGTGTGTCTGGCTTTAACTTGAAGAGGAAGCTCCCACCTGGGAGAGAGAAAGACAGCCGTGCGACACACCCGGTCGGTCGGTCGGTCCGGTCGGTCGGTCGGTCCGTCGGTCGGTCGGTCGGTCGGTCGGCCTTTTCTCTGTGGGAGGGCGTCCCCTCGCTTCGCCCTGGAGCCTGGAAAGATTTAGCAGATACCATCCACTTCAATGCCTGCCGGTAAACTTAGGCAGCTGATTGTAGCAAGGACACGTCCATTTCGGTTCCACTTAAATCAGCCTTCGTGCTTAACATAACATCTTTTATTAGAATTTTCTGGAAGTTTTAGAACGATTGGTCATCACCTCCTCTGCCAGGCCCACTGGACTTGAGCACTCCTTACCAGCGTGGCCTGCACCTTGCCTCGATTCCCCTCTTGCCTTCCCACTGAGCAAGAGTCGCCTCGGAGCTCTGGATCTCGTGGGACCTTACCAGTGTGCTCCTC
Organism: Manis pentadactyla; assembly: GCF_030020395.1. Taxonomy (NCBI): domain Eukaryota; kingdom Metazoa; phylum Chordata; class Mammalia; order Pholidota; family Manidae; genus Manis; species Manis pentadactyla. The sequence goes on along the minus strand of NC_080036.1, from coordinate 2,208,006 downwards.
CTTTACGCCTTTTGGGAGTTTGGCTAGTTTTTGTGTACCCGCCCAGAAGTGGCACTCTTAGAGGATGCCAGGTAGTCAACAGTTCCCCTAGTTCCGTTGGATGCCTCGCTGGAAACTGGTTCACCCAGAGCCAGAGAAATGAAAGTCCAGGAGACTGAAAGTAGACCCGAGTGTTCCTATCCTTTCCCAGTCTGGAACTCTGGGCTGCTGCTGCTGCTGCTGCTGCTGCTGCTGCTGCTGCTGCTGCTGCAAGTCCCGTGTGTCCCGTCCACGGTGACAGCACAGCACGTCAACCTCACGCATGAAAGTAGATGACTCTCCCGATGAGAGGTGGAAGCTGATTTTCCTCACCAGAAATGGTTTACAGAGTCAACGTGCTAACGTGTAAGAGGCAGAGGCAGGCACCAAGAGAAAGAGACAAACAGTTCCTTCCGTCACTTGCAGTTTTTTTTCACTAGATCGTAAACTCCATAGGAAGGAGAACCATTTCCTTAGCTCTAATGCCTGGTCCAGACTAGCGACTGAAAACATATTTGGAGTGAACTGAACTCTGCATTGACTTTTTTTTTTTTTTTTTTTTTTTTCCTTTGGTGTTGTCGTTTAGGTCCTTGGAACGCGGCAACCATTTTCGTGGCATTTCAGCAAGATGTCTCCACGGGATTACCAGAACTCCAATTTTGACTCTGATGTAAAATGTACATGTAGGTGCATTAAACTATCCGGGTGCCAGTGAGTCTACTGCAAACTCTTCCTCTCTGATTCTGATGCTTGATCCTTTAAGAGGCAGTTTTCGCACGGCTGCCCAAACGGCCTACATACGTGAGGGCTAGATGTGGACAAGCTTACTGAGAGTTCATAGGAAATCTTTCCTTGTGAACATTTTACTGACCCGGGTATTCGTCTCGTTGATTTACACTGCACATACCAGACAGGTAGGGTCTTTAAAAGTCCATATTTCTGCTTTGCTTTTCACGTTGAAAGAGTCCCAGTATTTTGGCCAAAGTATATACTTCAGGGAGTCCTTTTTTGTTTTTGTTTTTTGTGCCCACCCACCAGCCACCCCGTACACTGTATTGACATCCGTGAAAAGTGTATCTCACATGTGTGTGGGGGTGGTGGGGGTGGGGGTGGGGGCGGGGGTTCAAAGTGCACATCCAAATATTGGAAGTCTGATACACTGCACTGTGTTCTGGAATAAGATGTAATATGCTCGCACCAGGATCACACAGACGGTATGCATCTGTAATAACTTCTCTGGAACCTATTCTATAGATTAAGATTCTTCTATTCAAACAAATACAAATATCAGATACGCTTCAGAGGAGTTGATGATGCTAACGGTCTAAGATTCAGAAATGAGAGGAGGCAAAATTACTACCTCTGAAACTTGGAGAAACGAGGCACATAAATATCCGTCATGTAGCTGATAGGTATCCAGGATAGCCACACAAGATCGACGTCAAACCTCCATGGGGGTGGGGGGGAAACGCTTTTGAAAGGTGAAAATAACCCGCGACTCAATGGCACAGCACACAGGCTGCTGTCCATTTATGCAGACACTTCCTGTCAGGAAGGATGGATCCAAGATCTGTCCATGAAAACCAAAGCAAAGGAAAGACTCGTGGATACCAGAGCAGACAAGAAGCACACACAGCAGAGGTCGAAACATGCGTTCATGCTAGAATCCAAACTTCTGATTGCGTGCCGTGTCACTGACGGAGGGCTCGCTGGAAATCCAGACGATGGTGCAAGAATCCGGGAAGGGTGATTCACAGGCGAGCATCCCGGAATGGTCCTTTTCCCCCTGACGAGCTACTTCCTCTCACCAGTCACCCGAGAACTGTACACGGAAACAACCTTGAGATACCGTGGCACTGCCATTCGATGGGCGGACGTATGTGAAAATCTAACCGAACCCCGATGCTTACCACGTTGCTGAGTTTGGAGCCGTGGGCTCTCTCGTCTCTGCTGGCGGCAGGGAGACTTCTGCGATCACCTCGGAGAGTGGTCCGCAACACCTAGTTTATTTGGAGATGCCAATGCACTCACCCATCCTGTGGGCATCGTAGGCGACGGTCATTCTCGCCATGCCAACTCTCCTCACGGAGACGTGTCCAGAAAGTTCACTGCAGTACTGCTGTTTTAACTGTGGAACCCTGGAACCAGTGCCCATTAGCAAATGGACCGTGCAAGAGGTTTGTTTGTCATCTTTGGTTGCCGACACGAATGAGTACAAGGTACGTGTACTACTTTGGCTTCCCCTCAGGAACCATGATGAGTTAAGAAATGGCCAAGCGATGTGCCCTGTGAGAAGGTTTCGTCGTTTCAGAACATGCCAAGCAAGACTGCTGTGACACATATACTAAAAGCCTAAGAACACACACGGGAAGGGTGAACACCCCAATCTGGCTCATGTTTACCTCCGCAGAAACAGGAGGCAAATGGGCTCAAGTGATGCACGGGAGGCCTCCATCGCCTCTGCCACGTGTTACTTCTTCCTGAAAACATATTCCATATGAGAAAAGTGGGTTTATGAAAGCTGAGTGGTGGTCGTTCTCCACACATTTTTGATATGCTTGCTACTTAACAACAGAAACCAAAATTTTATAGATTAAGGGGGAAAAAAAAAACAGGAAGTGATGTCTCGGCAAGCTAAGAATCCTTCTAAGTGTCACAAAAGCCACTGGCAATAATAAATACAGGAAACATCTCTGTATGCAGGAAAAGTGGGACGTATGCTTTATGCTTTCAGTCAAAGAAGGTATGAGACACAGAAATGCATTTTCACTGGGGGGGGGAGGGGAGGAGGAAGGGGGTTGGAGGGAGAGGGAGGGGCTGGTGGCAGAAAGGAAAGAGGGAAGGAAGAGAGGAATTGAGAGAGGAAAAGAAATGGTGTCCTAAAAGTGTGAGAGGCTGGTTCCTGAAAAAAGGAAATCTTTGGACGAAAGCTGAACATAAAGAAGAAAGTTGCAGAAGGGCTGTGAAAAGGAACCTTGGGAAAAGAATCGACGTGTGTGATCAGGCCAGCTACGATCTAAATGAGTTTCTTTAAGATGATTTTTAATAGCAGAAGTAAGCTGGCACAAGAATAAAATCTAGTTTTCTCTGTGTCAGGAAGACAAAGTGTCCTGGGACTATTGGTCTGCTCTTCCTATGTGAGAGACTGTGAAAGGGCTGGTGTGTGTGTGTGTGTGTGTGTGTGTGTGTGTGTGTGTGTGTGTGTGTGTGTGTGTGTGTTGTGTGTGTGTGTGTGTTGTGTGTGTTGTGTGTGTGTTGTGTGTGTTGTGTGTGTTGTGTGTGATGTGTGTGCATTGCCTTTAAAGGCATCGACTTTTCAAACGATTTTCCTGTGCTGGGTGTTGCCTTCATTGGGTCTTTCATTCGTTAAGAAAATGGAGTGTGCTTCCTAGTAAAAGAGCTGAGTTTTGCCAGCAACCGGGTCCCCTCCCGTATTTTGCCTGTGAAGACTTTCATTGTCCCTCTGGGCACACAGACAGCCAAGCATCTTTTTTCACAGTGTAGGAATGAATTAGCATGAGAATGGCCATCTTAAGGGCCAAAGAGCCGTTTTCTGAGTGCAGGACTCAGGAAAGGAGGAACTGGGTAAGGCTTGATAAACAGGTGTTGAAGAACAAGTTAATCATGGACACCGGGTTGCGGGCGGTTGCGACTCTGGTCAGCTTATCTTGCTGAACCACCCTAACATTTGAGGAGTGGTCTTATCTTGCTTTTGCTTAACCCCCAGGATGTAGCACAAGCCAAAATTTATGGAAAGTTACTGTGAGTCAGTGCTTTTCGAAAATGCCATAGAAACCCCTGGCTTTGAGTGCTCTGGGTCCTTGTGGAAACCCGCTGCGTCGGGCAGACACTTGGACCCCAGCTAGCTGGAAATAAACCTCGCTGTGTGACTTGCATTATCTTCTGTCTATTTGAAGAGGTGGTGGTCGACTCCGGACCCTAACCACAGTTATCCTAGTCTACGGAGTGTGTAAGTAAGTGCGAGTGAGAAAGAGAGGGAGAGGGAGCTGGAGAGGAGAGGGGGAGGGAGGGAGAGGAGAGGAGAGGAGAGGAGAGGAGAGGAGAGGAGAGGAGAGGAGAGGAGAGGAGAGGGCGAGGGGGAGGCGGAGGGAGGGAAGAAACCAGAAACCTGTGTTGATACTTCAGACAAACTTACTCCAGTCCAATTCTAAGTGGCTAAACTGGTTTTGATTGTGTGAAGTTTCCACGGGAAACACTGTCCGACAAGATAGGCCTACAAAGCTTTCTGTGTGCTCTGTTTGTAGGTAGGGGTCCATCACTGCTTTGGAAATGATGTGGAACTCCTAGAAATCGGGAACGTTCTAGTCTCATCGGATCCCTGACGATGATGATTCTGTTACCCCACGATACGGCTGTCATCCAAACGGAGGCTCCCGTGGAAGGAACGAAACCTGGGCTTTGGGGACATGCCCTAGCTGACTGGCCCACCAAGGTGGCAGCAGCCACCGAATCCATAAAGCTGGTGGCCCAGGTGGATCCAGTGCATGCCTCTCTCCTACCAGCACACCAAACCCGATCCGAACCCCCTGGCTGTCAGACGCTCGACATCCTGATGTCTCTGCGACACAGAAGCAGCCTGGTCCCGACTCAGAGAGACATGAAGACGGGCTCCTTGGTGGGTGGGTGGGTGGGTGGGTGGTTGCAGACATCCACAGTCGGTCAGGGCCGTGGGAAACCCAATCCAACCCGGACAGTTTGTGTGCTGCCCAAAGAGACGGCTCAGCTCACCCCCACCCACAGAAGTTCTTTCCAACCTCACACGTTGACATATGTCCAAGTACTTCCTGTGATGCCCCGTGGAGCCAGAGCCCAGGGAGTCGACGCCTGGATCCGTGTTAACTAACCTTTAAACCCCCCACCCCCACCCCCCAAAATAAAATATAAAATAAAATGAAATGAAATATTACAAAGTGGGGGTGGGGGTGGGGTCAGGGGGAAGGCTAATCCACCTAGTGACCCGTCCGTCCGGCACTCCCGATCTGCCATCTCCGATTCCGCATGACTAGGAAGGGAAGCAGCCGCCGCTGCCATCGCAGAGCGGACCGCTTCCACCTAAGGGTCCGGACCAGGCCTGTGTGTCCTGAGAGATTCACAACCACCCTCCTTCGTATCCCTTAGATTTCCTCTCCTGTCGTCATCCTTCTGAGCACTGCACATGAGGCGTGGGGTCCCGGAAATCTCAAGCCCAGGCACCCTCCTGAAATGCCTAAAACGGTTGGGTTTCATCGGGCTGTCGCTCTTATACCAATAAGGGCCCTGAGGGATCCAACCCCGACTTAGGGGAGACGGCAGAATGACGGTCGGGGTCACGGGGCTCGTGGATGAAAACCGTCTTACCGACGGTCTGTGTTGCTCTACCGTCACGGGTGCTTGGTGTTATTTCCTGGAACCTTCGTACCCGTTGTTCCTCGCCATGATGTCAGCCTGGGAACGAAACCACAGACAGCACAATGCTTGCCTGCTGGACAGAGCGAATGAGCCATCTAGGCCTTTCCCTGAAAAAGATGCTCTTCCTTAAGGAAAGGAAATTGAGGATCCCTGATGAGGACAGTTGACGGATAGATAGTATAGTTCATCCTCTTCTCTCTCTCCCTCTCTCCCCCTCTCCCTCTCCCTCTGTCTCTGTCTCTCTCTGGCTCTCCCTCCCCGCTCCCCTCAGCCCCCACCCCCTTCCTCTTCCCCTATTCTTCCTTCCTTCCGTCTTGTCTTGTTGCTGCCCTGGACTTGTCACGGGCCGGGAATATCTCATCTCATCCGAAGTCATGTTTCAATCGCCCTCCTCCGAGGGGCATGACCTCCTTGGGAATGAGCTTTCCTAGCAACAGGGGACGGACGATGCCCTGACCATAAAAGGGCCTAGGTAAAATAGAAACATAAAACACACGTTACAGCTCTACAAAAGATCGTGACGAAAAGGGGGAGTGGGGGGCTGGTTAGGAAGGGGTGAGACAGCCAGCCCAAATCAAGCCACAGGACAGAGGGCTGCGGAACGGGGGCCGGGGGGACAGGGAGAGGATGCCGCTGGCCACCGGCTAGGCCGGCCAGGGGCCAGGTCGCTCGGTGGCCAGCTCCACATTTCTGACATGCAGTCGTTGCGGCCACTGTCCAGACGGACCCCAGAACCACTGCACCCCCCGCCCACACACCTTGTGTGGGACCAGCGTCTGGCCATCCCCCACGAGTCGTCTACCAGCCTTGTCTATGGACTGACTGACCAACCAACCACCCGTTCCCGGGCTCGCCCCGCTGGAGCCAGCCATCGTCCCAGGGGAAGGGAAACGACTTTTTTTTTTTTTTTTTTTTTTTCCCCCCTGGAGGCGGGTGTCCCCGGCCCCGCACCCTCCTAACCACGCCCCGTTTCTTGAGGCGGGTGGACATAGCGTTCCCGTGAACCGGGCCTGCCTGCTGGCGAAGCAGACCATTCTCGTCCCCATCCCAGGCCTCAAGTCCAGTCCTCCTCCCGGCTGGCTAGCATCTGTCAGGGCTCAAGAAGCCTTTCCGTCTCCGAGATCCGTCCTCTCGGTCGCTCTCCTGAGAGTTCTGAGGACTTGTCAGCGAGGAGGGGAGTTTGGCTTTGCTCATCCCCACCAAGGGTACCCTAGAACATCAACTGTTCTGTTCGAAAACACACTTGGGCCAAGGTCCCTGGCCAGCAGATCCCCTCGGCTTGAGGAAGTGATCTCTGAATCAGGCAAGCACGCCACCTAGTGACGAGAGAGAGAAGAGAGACGACAGAAAGGGAGGGTTTTTCTCAAGGCAGGGCAAGGAAGGAAGGAAGGAAGGAAGGAAGGAAGTCTTCCAAAGAAAACGGTTGTTATTTTTATTATGATTTTGGATGGGGTCACCTCCACGTGGGGACGAAAGTCTCCTCCTCCATCTCCCAGGTGGGTGGTTCCACCTTCTTGTGGGTGGGGAGGCATCCATGACCTATGTCTCTGACCGACCCAGGCTCAACCAGAAAATTCCTGACTGTCTGTCTCCCTGGCTAGAGTCGGGGCTGGGGTGGGCTGGGGGAGTGGGAGCGACCATGACGTGAGGCATGAAGCCGCGCTGCTGGGGTGAGTCCGCCTAGCCAAAGCGACCCCGCTGTCGGGCATGTGTTTTTCTTGCCCTTGCCCGCAGGTCCCAGAACGAACGGATCGAGCGGCCAGGGGCGGCAGGGCGGGGCCGCCGCCGCCACCGCCGCCCCCCAGCCTCAGTCCCCGGGCAGGCTGACGGTCACATCCGGGTCCCGCCCCCACCCCCACCCCCACCCGTTCCCCTCTGCCCTCTTCTCATTCAGAGGAAGGGGAAGGCGGGAGGTCACCGAACAGCCCTCCCTGTGTCGTCCACAAGCATCTCATCCCCTTGACCCCGCTCCGTCTGAGATACCAACTCGGCTTTTCCCCTGTGCAATTTCCCCGGGGACCAGGAGTTTAGTTCACCCCCCCCCCCTCGGCACGAAACCCCCAGCTTTCGGTTCCCACCGAGTCAGCCGGGCTCACTCGGGAGTGGGGGAGGGGAGGGTCAGGGACGATCGACTTCAGCGGGCTTCCTTCAATCGCTCCTTTCAAATGCAGAAACTTCCCCCCGGTCCAATTCAATGGGAGCATTTGACTTCCCCCTCGGGGCTTCTCTCCATTGAATGTCTCTCTTCAACTCCCCCACCCACAGGCTGCAGCATGCAAATGGCGGGGGGTGGGGGTGGGGGATGGGGGATAAGGGCGGGATCTCTTGAGATACGCCCCTGAAAGCGGAGACCGAACTCAGCCTCCCTTTCGTAACCCAGGCAACCCCGTGAACCCTTTGAGAATCCTGGGCGTGGAGGCTGACGCCATACAAGATGTCTTCCCTGGAAGGGTCGGGGTGGGGCTGTGGGGGTGCTGAGGGCGGTTGGTGTGTGTGTGTGTGTGACCATCCGAGTCAAAGGGGTTGGGGAAGGGAGGGGCCGGACGCGCTTTGCAGATCTCGTCGCCGGTTCGCATTCCTAGGCCGTACCCAGGCTCAGAGGGAGTGATCAGGGCCGAGGGAGGCCTGGCAGGGGGTGGCTCCTCCACCCTGGCTTGTGGGCCCAGAGATCACACTCACTCCTAAAGCAACGCTGTTCTAGGACCGGGTTTTCATCGTCCATCATCTTCCAGATCGATGGGGCTCCCGGCCCCCACCGCCACCGCTCCCCGCGGGAAGTCCTTGGTGTCATCCCACACGTTCACGGTGTTGTTTGGGCAGCCACATCTGGGGAGGTCTCTCTCCCTGTGCAGTAGGTGAAACTGTCAGGGGGAAGCGTTGTGTATTGCGCTCGGTTTTGGTCCCTCCCCGCCGCCAACAAGAATCGAAGGGCAGAGACACAGTCATGAAGCACAGTACAAGTTTTATTGATAGTTACCTAAAGAGTGAAGAAGTGTGGACGGCCTCAGGGAGGAGAGGCAACCTGAAAGGTTTATTATGTTTTATTGAAAGAGAGCAAGTTGGAGAAAGGGGTGGCTGAGGGAGCCATGCCATTCAAGCTGTGTAGCAAAACTCAGGCTGGAAGAAGACCCCCACGAAGCAGGGGCCTTTGCAGCCGGCTCCCCCTATTACCCACCTTGATTTCGCTTTTTTTTTATTATACTCTTGGCCTTGCTTTGACCTGCCTTTTCGCTAAGGGTTAACTAACCTCTGCCGAGCAGTGTGGAAAGGATGAGAACATAAGTTTCCCAGGAGCTTTTCAGGACAGTGCTCCTGAAGAACGGAACACGCCGGGGCCCAATGGCGATCTCAGCATAAAGTACCGAAACCTACCGTCAGTCAAACATTGACCACCCCATTTCCACTGAGAATACCCCCCTTTTATTGTTACCATGCTAGTGAAACTAGTGATGGAGAGTTTTATAGAAATAGAGTTACGAGAGAATATTGACTTGAATAACCCTGTCTGACACTTCATCAATCTTCTCATCTTTTCTTCCTTCCCTCTGCTACTTCTATTAGCTTTTTTTCTTTCTTCCTTCCTTCCTTCCTTCCTTCCTTCCTTCCTTCCTTCCTTCCTTCCTTCCTTCCTTCCTTCCTCCCTCCCTCCCTCCCTCCCTCCCTCCCTCCTTCCTTCCTTCCTTCCTCCCTCCCTCCCTCCCTCCCTCCCTCCCTCATGACAGCCCTTGACTAGCATTTGTGCCTTACACGTGAAATCAACAAATCCCATAATTTTTCAAGAAGTAAAGATACTGCAAGACAAGTGCTGGGCCTGGAAGCCACAGGGCATACATCTGCCAAGAAGGAAAAAGCTAACCTTTTCCAAGAATATGGCTTCTCTCTCACTTACCAGCTTTACATCTCCCTGTATGGCCCCGGAAGATGGCTGGCTAGCCAGAGACGGGTAAGATTCGTCAAGGGAGGAACAACCTAAGACAGGCACGGTCGTAGGCAGGGGGGCCGGCAGGCAAGAAAATGGGGACCAACAGAGGGGAGGCTTAGAACCTCCCCCCTCCCCCCACCCCCCAGGGTTGAGAGAAACCTTCTGCAACCTTGGATGTTTTGCTGCCCTCGTCTGGTTTGGATTAAGACCTAGTCTATAGGCACAAACCTGATCATCGACACTTGCTCTCTTACCGCACTCAATCATGCCTTCCTTCTATCTATCTCTTGCATTTACCTACTACGTCAATATTTTATTAGAATTACATATCAAGTATAAAAAAAAAAAAGAATAATCGTACATCATACTTGACTTGATTGTTTATAGTTAACACACAGAAATAGTTTCTATGATATGAATGCCCTTGCATCGTTCACCATGTAAGAACTTGTTTAGTCCCTTCGGTAGTGGAGTCATGGCGACCTGTGTCTTATGTCAGGGAGATGTCGGTATCCACACAGAGGAAGGGGAAATGTAGTTTGCTGCTTACTGTGCCCTACAGAGGGGTGTATAATGAAGATATGAGTTTATGATTTTAGATTGATTATAAATTTATTAAAACTTGTAAGAATATTTTTGTGGGAAAGAAAGAATCCTAGCTCACTGTGGCAGTAGGTGACCTGAATTTCACCCTAAGCTGATAGACTCCGTAGTCGCTGCTACATACTGCAAGCTCCTACGGTCCCATGCACTTAGAAACCGCGTCGCATAGAAACGTAAAACACAACAGAGTCCACGTTGCTAGGAAAAGTTTCTGTCAAGGAACAGAAAAATGATCACCTGTCTAACACTTGACCAACCATGACTAGATCAGAAAGAAGAAGAAGAAGAAGAAGAAGAAAAACTTGCTCATACGTATCAATCAATTGTCTATACCAATTAATCCACAGAAAAAAAAATATTCATATCCTTGTGCAAAATGGTATAAATAAAGCTGTCATCGGCACTTTGTCGGGAGATCACCTCCATCTGACTCTGTGTCCTGTCTCTCTGTGCACCGACTCCGTCTCATCCTTTTGGGCTTCACAACCCCCGCCCACCCCACCCCACCCACCCCCACTGGAGCTGGACTTTGGAAGGGCAGGTGAAGAGAGAGAGAGAGAGAGAGAGAGAGAGAGAGAGAGGCAGTGACTTGGGGAGACAGACTAACTGAGAGTGACTGAGTGACCGACTGAGAGTGACTGAGTCTCACTGGTGACTGAGAGTGACAGGCAGACTGACTGACGGAGTGGTGAGTGAGACCGACTCGAGGGACAAACTGCCTGAAACTGAGTGACTGACTGACCTGAAAGAAAAAAAAAAAAAAAAAAAGGACCTACCTGTCACTCGGTCTCGGTCGCCGTAGCTGGCGTGGGCGGTGACATGTAGAGCAGCGAACAGGAGGGAGGGTGTTCACTCCGGGGAGGTTTGATTCCCGTCCACAGCCGAAACGGTCCTGAGGTTCGCAGCGTCGTCCCTGCCCATGACGTCATCGCGGAGCGACTCACGTCCGTCCCACTCACAGCACATGCGTCGCGCCGCACGCGCGCCCGCTCAGCCCGCTGGTCGACCCGGCCTTGTGAGCAGAGACTTGAGTGACTGACCTGAAAGAAAAAATAATAATAATAAAAATGGATCTACCTGTCATTCGGTCCCGGTCTCGGTCTCGGTCTCGGTCTCGGTCTCGGTAGCTCGCGAGGGGCGGTGACATGTAGGGCAGCGAACGGGAGGGAGCGTGATCACTCCGTGGAGGTTGGATTCCCGTCCCCAGCCGAAACGGTCC
>NC_080036.1:2156835-2184335 GCF_030020395.1 Manis pentadactyla | reverse complement strand
GCAACACGCCAGGAGCAGGTCGCATCTGCGGAGGCGGCTCGGCACTGCCGGTGGCGACGGGGAGGCGGGTCGTGGGGGTGCGCGTTCACACCAAGGGCGGAGCGGGCACAAGTCCAGACGGGGGCCTCGGGGCACGGCCGGGCGACCGGGTAAAGCGGGCGCGGGATCCCACCGCCCCACGCACGAGGGCGGTCCCGCACCGCCCAGGATGCCAGCAGCCCCCTCCGAGGCTCCCGCCGGACAGATCCCAACCACCACGAGGGCAAGGGCCCTGGGTTCTCATGTGAAGCGCCCACTGCAGCAGCAGCAGCAGCAGCAGGGCGGCGAGTGCCGGGCCTTACTCGCCGCCCTGCCCGTCTTCTCTCCACCCATCCGGGCGGGCCCACTCCAGGACCGCGGCCCCAGGGAGACGCCCCCGAGCGAGGCGGCTCCTGCTTATTACACCACGTACCTGCCGAAAGCACCGCTGCTGCCCGTTGCAGCTCGGGACGCGGAGCCGCTCGCAGCGGGGTGGGGCGGAGGCTCGGGGACCCGGGCCCCGTCCTTCCTTCCTCCTTGCACCACACCACCGCGCCTGCCTCCACGCGTGCCGGACGCCCGGCCAAGGCCCGCGGGACCCTCCCCCGATTCCCAAGGGGGAGGCGCGGGCCGCGGTAGGCAAAGAGCGGCGCCCAGCTCCACCCCCACCTGCGGTAGGTAGGGGTGGAGGCCGGCGGACTCCCTCACCACGGGGGGTGGCAGGGAGCTCTGCCCACTACGCGCAGAAAAGGAGGGGCAGCGGCTGGGGGGTCCGGTACCCCAAGGCACCCTCTCGGATCGCTAGAGAAGGCTTTTCTCACCGAGGGCGTATCGCTCCCCGACCCACCAGAGCACCACGGCTCGGACCCACACACGCGCCGGCCTGACACGAGAAGGGCCAAGGCGGTGTCGGTGGCTTTTTCTCACGAGGGCGTGGAGTGAGGAGACGAGGAGACGTGGAGGCGGGGGGGGGTCTGCGGTAGGGGTAAAAACAAAAAAAAATAAAATAGTGGGGAAAAAAGAAAAAAAAAAAGGCAGCACAGGCCGACGGCATGAGCGGTCACTCACGGCTGGGGGCCACGAGCTTGTGCCTGTGGGCCTCAGGCTCGCCCTTTTGCCTCCCTGTTCTCGCGTGCCACTGGAGGCGCACAGCGGCAACTCATCAAACAAAGCACGCCAGAGAGCTAACAAAAGGAGCCAGTGAGACGGTAGCCTGGCCAAGACGGCCACGGCACCCCCGCGTCCTTGGCTCGGCCCACCGCAGCAGTCACACGCCCACGCGTCTCGCCAGCGCACCAGCCCCGACGGGGACGGCGCCCGACGGAGTCGGCCCCCCCGCGGCACGCGGGCGGGACCGACGAGGCACCCTATCCCCGGGCCGCACAAAACCCCCTTCCCCCCACACACCCCCACGGTGTGTGGTCGGGGAGGGGCACGGGCCGGGCGTGCCTCCCTTACCGCCTCGACCCCCCACTCGTTCACGGGAACTTCTGCAAGGCACTCACAACTCCACTCACTCCACTCCACCGCGGCAGCAAGCCGAGCAGGGGAAGCTTGCTGGGGGAAGGGAACGACACCGCCACTCGGCCTCAGGCACCTGACGGGCGACCTGGAGCGCTCCAGGAGCACCACAAGAGGACCGAGCAACACACGCCGGCGGGACCCGGGAGAAGGGCTCGCCGCGTGGCGGCGTGGCGGCCTCCCTCCCCTACCACGGGAGAGAGGCCCGCCCGCCAGGACACGGCCCACAGGCCAACGCGAGGGTGTCCGCTGCGTCCAGGGACCCCGGGCCCGCCCACGCCGTGAGGCAGAGGGCGGGAGGACGAGATCGGGCCGGACTCCGCACGCCCCTGGCCTCTCTTCCTTTCTCACCCACACCACGCAGCCCAGCAGCAGATGTGGGGGCGTGGGCGGGGACAGGGCAGGAGGCGAGGGGCCCCGCGCGCGCACAGCGAGAAGAGCAGTCCCGTTCGCTCCGAACGTCTGTCCCTCGCTCCGGCGCGGTTCAGGCCCGGCCCAGGAGAGCGCGAGATCGCCACATCGATCAGGAGCACACGGGGACGACGCCCCCGCCGCGTGTGGGAGGAGGGCAGCCCGCCGAGGCCAGGAAACGACGACGGGGCCTGCTTCCCCCGGAGTCGGTGCAGTCGAGAGAACCCCACGCCAGACAAGCGCCCAACACACGAGGCACAGAGCCTCCAGGGTGGGTCGTGGGGGAGTCCATCACGACACAACCGCAGGCAGGCGGGGAGAGCACCACGCAGGGCAAGAGGACCCGGACACGCGCGCACGCGCACGTCTCCTCCTCCCCCGCCGCCCTTGGGTCACCAGGCACCGTGAGGGTGCGCACCCAGATCGGGACCTCCCTGGGCGCACGCGACAAGAGCCAGCGCACAGGCACACGCGGGTGGCGACCTCAGGGAATGCAGGAGCGGAGCCGGGCATCTATCCGGCCGCACACGCTCAAGAAGCCCGGAGCCGTGCCACGCACGTCCAAGAGAGGTCCCAGAGTCCCTCAGCGACAAGCACCGAGTGACAGGGTGTCAGCACCTCTCTGCAGGTACAATCGGACCGCCTCTCGAGAGAGGAATCACAGGGCCACCCCACGGACAGCGGGGTCCCCCCATGACGAGCGCGTGGCCTGTCCCCACCGGGCCCAATCCCCCCAGCATCACACCACTGTCACCAGGGCTCCAGGGCTCCCGGGGCCATCTGGTCGACCCTTGGGGGGGGGTTGGGAGGTTGAAGTGGGCTTGCGGGAAAGGGAGGGGGAGGGGGAGGGGTCAGACAGTCGGCGGGGCGCGGGTCGGTGGGTGACAGCAGGGAGGCCCGGGGACACGCGGCAGCGGCAGCGGAGTCGGGGTCGGGATCGGGATCGGGATCGCGATCACCCTTCCCTTTCCCAGCCGCCGGTCGGTCCCCACATCCGGGAGATAAGTCGGCGGGAGGGGAGGCCTTCAAAGAGACGAGACTTGTGTAAAAGAAAGGAAACAATGCCGGGCCGGCCGGGCCGGGCCGGTCCTTCCACACATACGGAATGGAGGGGCAAGGGGCCGTATCCCTCTCCCCCAAACGTGAGCGCCTACAACGAACGGATCCCACACGAGGGACTGCGGGCAGGCCCCTGGAGCCCCACGAGGACCACCCCGTACGCCACGGGGCCCAGCCCCACCTCCGGAGCCGGACGCCGAGCCGAGCGAGCGGAGCGGGGCGGGGCGGGGCGGGGCGGAGGCCCGGGCAGACGTGTGACACGCACGGAGGAGGGCCTGGCCACGGAGAAGGAACAGAAAGGGCGGCGCGGCACAGCGCGCGACCACCTCTCTCTCTCTCTCTCCTCCCTCTTGCGTCTACGTCTCCCTCTCCGCCGCAGCCGTCTCGGTCGGCCGGCGGGTGGGTAGGTGAGTGGGTCCCCGCGGGCGGAGGGACACCGGCGCTGGCTGCTAGTCGACCCGTTCGGGCGGCCTCCCAGGGCCCAGGCCACCAAGGGAGCGACCGAGCGTGCGTGGCGACAGTCACCACCCGAGAAAGCGAATCCGCGGCCCCAGTCTCCGGCGAGCGCAGAGCGCGCCGGCGTCCCGGCACGACCGGGCCTGCAGCGCCCGCTACCCGCGTCCTCCTGGAAGTCCGCCTCGGGGAACCGTGGCCACGTCCTGTCCCTTGCCCGGTGTCACCGCAGCTCGAGAGGGAACAGGCCGCATAAAAGCGGCCGGCAGGTGGCGCCCGACAACCGGCGCCGGTCGGTCCGTCAGCGGGACGGATCCGGATCGCAGGGCCGGCGAGAGCTCGCCACCGGCCGCCGTGAAGGTCCCCCATCCATCCGATCCCGGGCCGCCCCGGGGCTCCCACCCACCCACCCACCCGCACGTGAGGGTAAACACAAAGGGAGGAAGGAGGACACCCACCAACGGAAACTCATCCCATCCCACGCTCTCGCCTAGGAAGAAGGAATACCGTCAGAAATGGCCACCCACCCTGAAGTACAGGTTTCGGATACTATTTCGTCCTCTTAGAAAAGTAAATAAATAGAAAGGCAGTTCCCCGGTGGCGGTCGCCAATAGGTTCCTCACCACGGTATAAAGGTCATAACCAAGTGCGGGCAAAGGGGTCGGTTTGTGTGCATACCGAGGATCAGAGCCTAATTTGGCTACCTACCCAGAAAACGAATTAAGATACGACATGAAGAAAACTTCCACCGTCAACGTCCTCCTCTGCGAGAGTCATTCCAGAAGCGGATCGTCAGAAAACCTCAACAAAGATCCTGGCGGCGCCGTGGCAGCTGTCGCTGCCTTCATCCCGCCGCTTCCTGGCCTCGCCGTTGGAAGGAAGGAAGAAGGAGGTATCTAAGCGGGCCCGTGCGTACAGTCCAACAACGGACTTGACTGCATCGCTATTGTCGGAACTCAACCCACAATCAGGAGGAGTGCAAGCCGCAGCGCTCCAAAGTCGTGAGACTGTAGACTATCTACCGTGAAAAGAACATAATGGGATGTGGACCGTTCCCAGGGATGCGCCGTGTGTTTTCTTTCATTCGTCTGATTTCTCTCAAACCGTTCACGTGCAGTTAGACAATATCCATCCTGTGATGGATAAGTTTTCACCAATGCCTAGGGGGTAGGTACCTCGCTGGTTTTCTGGGTTTCACCGGACAGGGCCGGTAACCGTAGGTCTGCTTTCGCCCTGTGTCCGTATTCCCATTCTGTGAAGGTGCGAACTCGCCGTCTGATCAGCCGCAGTCTGCTAAAACCTACATACACAGGCTTTTAGGTTACTCTACAAGAAGTTATGTCAGAGAGAGAATCCATCTTCCCGTGTTCTCTCCCGTCTGCTATACCTCTATAGCTTTTCTTCTTCCTTTCCTTCCTAATGACAGCCCTTTCGTAGAATCCGTGCCTCATATCGAAAATCACCGAGTAGCGTCCTCCTTTCCGAGCGGTAAAGATACCTCAAGACAAAGGCCGGGCACAGAAGCCACAGGGCACACATCTGCAAAGAAGCCAAAAAGCTAATAACCCCTTTCAAAGAATACGGCTCCTCTCTCACTCACCGACTTCACAGTTGCCCGTATGGCCCCGGAAGACGGCGGCGGCGGGTTAGCCAGAGACGGGTAAGATTCCTCACGGGAGGAACAACCTATAAGGCAGGCACAGGTCGCAGGGGGGCGCCATCAGGCGAGAAACTGGGGATCCACGGAGGTGAGGCTTAGAGCCTCCCCCCCACCCCACCCCCCGACCCCCCGCCGTTTGGAGAGGAATCTTCTGCGTCCGTGGATGTTCTGTGCCCCTTGTCTAGCTCGGATTAATACTCAGTCTACAGGCACAGACCTGATCGTCTACATTCGCCCTCCCTCTGACAGCACTAAACTATGTCTCCTGCCTTCGTCCTGCATCTACCGACCACTTCAGCATTTTATTAAAAACTGAAAATAAAAAGTAAGGAAGGGAGAGACATGTGGGATTCACATATAAATCGAGTATAAAAATCAATCGAAACCATCATAGCCGACTGGACGGTTGAGAGTTCACCAGGCGTGATCAAAACCGAACGCGTCCGTGATAACGACTGCCCTTAGCCACCGTTCACCAGGTAAGAACTTAGTCACTGGGTAAGAACTAGGTCACCGTGGAACACCTTGTTCGTCATGCTGCAGAAGATGGGAGACCCTCGAGGATGAGGCTGGGGCTTGATGGATGACTGCGCATCGAGTCCCCTCCACAGAATGTTACCGCTGTTAACAACCATCCGATCGACACATAGGAGAGGTGCCCTCTCAAAAAAATAAGAAGAATAAAAAATAAAAAATAAACACTGATCAGTGAGCAAAACACTCTCTGTAAGGCCATTCTTTAAATATTGAGGCTCCTGAAGACATGCTGACGGTTCCCTGCCAGACGTAATCGTACAACTAGAGCCAGTGCAAGAGGAAAGGTGAAATAGGAACTTCTCAGGACCAGAATGGTCGGAGCTGAACCCGGAAACAGCTATCGTCTGAATATATGCTAAGATGATCTCCCGAGAGAGAGCAGCATTCACGTAGCAGACGGCATTAGCAACGCAGCACGTGTGCAACACTTGGTAGGACGACAGATGACCGAGACTTGGTTTACTTGAAGAGCGTGGCATGACCATACGTACCCCTGATAAGCTCAGCTTCCGGTGGTGGTTGGAGATGGCGTTCCCAACAAATCTAGGGCAGAAGCAGCCGTCTAGGAATCCCAGATCCCGCCTTGGGGCGGGGAGAAGACTTGACTGTTCCTTGGGATGGTGTAAGAACGAGTTCTTGGAAGCTCGGAAAGAGCGCCCCGTGTAAGCCGGTGAGCCAGCGAGGCTGTGAGCTCAAATCCCAAAGGAAACCACCTTCTTAACCAGGGCAGTATCGCGAGTAACAGTTTTTGGCGAAAGGCTTGGGTTAAGGAGGTTGGATGGATGGTAGGGGGGGGAGAACTCGGAGGGAGATGGTGGAGAAAAGAGCCGTTTCCAGAATCTGTGTCACAACGGGAAACTGAGGGGGGGTCGGGGCTGCCAGGGTGGGAATTGGGGGTAGCGAGGGGTGTGTCATCGAGTGGGTTTGCAGGTGCGCTAAATTAAAAAGACATTTTTCGACAGGCTGTCACCGTACACGTGCAGAAAGTCCATTTCCCCTCTTCGTTCCTTTTGCTCCTGTCAGCTTCTAAACCCTCAACTCTCCTGAATATCGAGAGCTCACCTTCCACCTTACATCACAGACAGTGCTTCAGCCATCAGTTTGCAAGCTCTCTCCTCTGGGACCTCTCAGATTTCTGCAGGTGAGCTGAGGGACACAGAGACCCTGTCCTCGGGGACATCATTACACGGTTTTGTCCCCCTACCTCCAGAACCGGTGTAATGACTGAATCCTTCTCTCACCCACACTCGAAAGAGGTCTAACTCCTGGGAGGACTCACACGTTCAGCTCGCCTTTCCGGCGCAGGCCAAGTTGGAACTGAGTTCACCTGCAGCTGGTGTGACAGCCAACGTGCCGTGTAGGTAAGTTATCACTTTTATGCTCTTCTTTTTTGGTCCACTTGGGCTCTCACTGACCTGGCATGCCACGTGGCCCTCTCCCTGCAACGCTGCTTAATGAGGAGAGAGAGCTAAGGCAGGAAGGAGCAAAAGAAGCTAAACTGTGCACCAGCTCCGTGACACGGTACCTCAAGAGGGCATTTTAGTAAGTCTGTATCATAGCACAGTAAATTATCTCTCTGAACGAACTTGAGGGAAACAAGTGCATTCCCTCCACTCCATAGGTCCTCAGCATCGAGTCCCCTCCACAGAATTTTATTGCTGTTAACAACCATTTGATCAATACATAGGAGAGGTGCCCTCTCAAAAAAAAAAAAAAAAAAAAAAAACTAGGCTAAAATCTCTTGGACGTAAACATGAGCGACTTCTCCATGACCATTATCTCCCCGGGGCAAGGGAAACAGAAGCAAAAAAAAATGAACAAGTGGGACTATACCAAGCTGAAAAGCTTCTGTACAGCAAAGGACACCACCCATAGAACAAAAAGGCATCCTACAGTATGAGAGAATATAGTCGTAGGTGACAGATCCGATAAAGGGTTGACCTCCAAAATAGACTAAGAGCTCACGCACCTCAACAGGCAGAAAGCAAATAATTCAATGAAAAAACGGGCACAGGATCGAAACGGACATTTCTCCAGAGAAGAAAATCAGATGGCCAACAGACACAGGAAAAGATGCTCGCTCCACATCGCTCATCACCGTCAGAGAAATGCCATTTAAAACCACAATGAGCTATCACCTCACACCAGTCAGGATCGCCACCATCCAAAAGACAAACAACAACGAATGTTGGCTGGCGAGGTTGTGGAGAAAGGGGAACCCTCCTACACTGCCGGTGGGGATGTATATCAGTTCCACCATTGGGGGAAGCAGTATGGGGGTTCCTCCAAAAGCTCAAAATAGAAATACCATTTGACCCGGGAATTCCACTCCTAGGAATTTACCCTAAGAACGCAGCGGCCCAGTTTGAAAAAAGACAGATGCACCCCTATGTTCATCGCAGCACTACCTACAATAGCCAAGAAATGGAGGCAACCTAAGTCGTCCATCCGTAGATGAGTGGATAAAGAAGATGTGGTATGTAAACACAGTGGACTATTATTCGGCCATGAGAAGAAATGGTGCTAGAGGGTATTATGCTCAGTGAAATAAGCCAGGCAGAAAAGGACAAGTATCAAACGATCTCACTCATCTGTGGAGTATAAGAACAAAGAATACAAACTGAAGGAACAAAACAGCAGTCGACTCACAGAACCCAAGAATGGAGTAACTCGTTACCAAAGGGAAAGGGACTGGGGAGGGTGGGTGGGAAGGGAGGGATAAGGGGGGGAGGAAGGGGAGGCATTACTATTAGCAGACATAATGTGGGTGGAGGGGCACGGGGAGGGTCATACAACACAGAGAAGACAAGTAGTGATTCTGTAGCATCTTACTACGCTGATGGACGGTGACCGTCGGGGTGGGGGGGAGGGGGCGGACTTGGTGATGGGGGAAGCCTAGGAAACATAATGCTCCTCATGTAGTTCTTCATTAATGATATCCCCACCCCAAAGAAAAGGAAGGGAGGGAGGGAGGCAGGGAGAAGAGAGGGAGGGAGGAACAGAAGAGAGAGAGAGAGAGAGAGAGAGAGAGAGAGAGAGAAGAGAAAGGGGGTGGAAGAAAACAGAGAAAGAGAAAGGAAGGGAAAAAGGGAAGGAGAAAGGATGAGAGAGAGAGAGAGAAAGAAAAGCAAAAGAAGGAAGAAGAAGAAAGAGGAGGCAGAAGAACAGGAAGAAGAAGAAGAGAGAGAAAACAGCAAAGAAGTAGAAGATAGAAGAAGAAGAAAAGATGTAAAGAACAAGAAGAAAGAAGAAGGTAAGAAAGGACACCAAGAAGAAAGAAAAGAAGAGCAAGAACAACAACAACAAGAGCAAGAAGAAGAACAAGCACAAGGAGTAGCATTTTCCTCTGGCATTGAAAGAAAAGAGTAAGCACGCACATACACGCAAGCACGCATGCATACGCTCACGCGTTCATAGGCGTGCGTGCCCGTGTACCCATAGACACCTATACCTGTGAGTCCACGTGTATGTATACCACCACACGGTGGGTGTTCTTTGTAAGGACACGTTTCTCTTCCTAAAGACTTAGGGAGGGACAGGCAAAGTCACCGGAATCGCCACAGACGGCCTTGTCAGGAAACAGGAATAAAGGAAAGGCTCCAACCCCACGGAGACCTCGTCGTGATGTCGGCCGATGGACAGACGCACGAACCAAACCGGCCTGAACCCAGCAGAACTCCGGGCACATGTGTTTGGCAGGAACACAGAGAGGAGCGGGCGGGAAAGAGAAGAAGGCCGGTCAGCGTACTAGAAGGGCCCCAGAGAGTAAACCAGTGAAAAGATAGAAAGCGCCAAGGCCAGGAGCAAGTTGGCCTAGAAGTGTGAATACTCCCCAGGCAAAGAAAAGCATCTCAGCCGTAGCCTGTGCTTTCCTCGTGTCAGTGAGCACATACCAGCGTCAGACTGACTTGAGCACCTGCCCAAAGGCCCAGCCTCTTCAGGAAGAATTCTGTCTTAAAGCTAAGATTGCATTTTAATCAAACCGATGGCGCCTCAGCCCCCACTGGAGGCAAGGCAGACCATCTTGACTGATATGTTTCCACACAGAAGCTGATTGCCCAGGAGAGGGATCAACGAAGTATATTTTCTGGAGGAGGAGGAGGAGGAGGGAGGGAGGGAGGAAGAAACTTAATGTCTGAACAAAGATGAATATTCTGGGGGCACTTTGGCCGGTCCGCAACCGGCCCGGGGTCGCAGCACTCCTGATCATCGTCCACTGCCTAGCCTATGAAATAAAAACCAAAAACCCGACTCTGAAACCGTAGGTGCGCTCCTCTCTCTGAGGTCGCCTGCACTTTCTAAGCTCATGCCTTCAAACTTTATCTCACACTCCCCTCTCTCCAAGTGTACACTTGCTCTCTTCCAATAAAACGGAAACCTCTCGGGGCGAGGGCGCCCCTCCTCCCTGAGGTGGCCTGCACTTTTCCTCTCTTTCAGTCACTTACAATAAAACGTTTGGTCTGCTGCTTCATTACCGTGTCTCTGCCCTTCCATTCTTTGTGGCGGCAGAGGCAAGAGCCGACCGAGGAAAATACACAACGCCCCCGCCCTACCCGCAAAGGTGTGCCAAGGCCACTCAAGGGAGGAAAGCCCTGACCGACTGCCTCCCTGCCCAAGGGGATCGGGGCGGTCAGACATCCACGCCCTCCTGGAAAAAGACGCCAGGGGCGGGGGTCGAGCCAGCCAGCCAGCGAGCGAGCAAAACCAACCTGCGGGACAATCTTCACCAAAGCCCCTTGACCTCACACATCACACACACACACACCACCTGGAAACGGGTCCCCACGCTTCCCCCGTGCAAGTGCAGTGTGCAACCGGAACACCTGGGACACGCTTTTGGGGGGTGGGAGTTGGGGGGGTGGGCCGGCCCCCCAACCCACAAACTCCCCTTCGGGCCCTGCACCCTCCTAAACATGCCCTGTTTCTTGAGGCGGGCGGACACAGGGATCCCGTTCACCGGGCCCGGCTGCTGCTGGTGAAGCAGACTCCTCCGGTCCCTGTCCCAGGCCTCAGTCCAGTCCCCTCCTTCTGGCTCGCATCGGTCAGGGCTCACGAAGCCCTTTGATGTCTTCTGACATCCATCTCCACATCTCTCCTCTCTCTCTCTCTCTCTCTCTCTCTCTCTCTCTCTCTCTCTCTCTCTCTCTCCCTCCCTTCCTCCCTCTCCCTGTCGGTCCCCAGAGAGTTTTGGATTTGTCAGTGGGCAGCAGGGAGGAGAATCCTTGAAACTTGAAAAAGTTAAGCAGGCGCGCCACCTTCCGTCACCAGAAACCATGGGTCTGGAGGCTGTGACTATCTAGCCAAATCATACTCAGCTCATTTTACGTCCTGAGGAGTTAGCTTCATAACCATCCTGTTGGAAACCCTGTGACCGATGGGACAGAAAAGTGAGTGACAGCACCATTGGTGGCCAGACACAGCTGAACCAAAATATGTTAGAAAATCCCACGGGTTGAAAGCGAGGGCTCCGAAAAATCACTGCCAGCCCTCAGGGTAATGACGACCTAGAAGAACTTTGGCCACTAGGAGGAGCATTCCAACTAGAATCTAAGCAAAGTCTTCCAGATCCCAGCATAGCCTCGAAGAAAGCGTCGTTACAAAAAGCGAATGACAAATAAGCCTTGAGAGGATATGTATGAGGGGAGAAAATATGGGGGTGGGGAGATGTGAAGTCAGTGTGGGGGAGAAAGGAAGGACTGTAATGCTGAATGTAACTCCAACTGCTACTTTATTCCTTTCCACGGCCACCAAGGGGAAATCTGGTAGGGACCAGAGCCGGTAGATAGAGAGAGCATCCTGGGAGGACTGGCAGAAGCCCACATCTTTGCCGGAAGCAGCTCTTCCGAATCTGTGTCTGTAGGGTCCAAGCAAGGCAGGGAAGTAACACTGTCTCTTCCTTTCCAAATCCAGACATATTTGTTAAGGAGGAGCCTTGGTCTCCCAGGAATAGCCACTGCCTTCTTACCATTTCTTTCTTTCTCTTTCTTTCTTTCTTCCTTTCTTTCTTCCTTCCTTCCTTTCTTTCTCTGTCTCTGTCTCTCTCCCTCCCTTCTTTCTTTCTTTCATTGTTTCTCAGAACATCCTACACCTGGGCTTGGCTTTCTGCCTACCTGGCACCTATGGCAGGGTGGGTGGGGCGTCCATTCTTCCCTGCTGCTGTCTCTGCCAGTGGCTCTGGAGCCTAGGAAGGTCATGTCCTCTGCACCCTCTTTGGGGAGTTCCACTCCTTACACCCAATGGGGTGTTTTTCAATAGTGCCAAAGATATTTCACCTCTGTCCTGGCTGGAAACCGACAAGATATTTTCAAAGAAAGAAGACTGAGTAGTTTCGGAGTCACAACTTGACAAGATCGGAAGGTGATATTCAGCACCCCCTAGGAGTTTTCTGGTGAAGGGTCTTCTTGACCCTGAAGGACAGTGAGAAACTAGGTACCCAGAGGGAAAGAACCCCATGGAGGATAACGTAGGTGGAGAAAGCTAGGAAGCCTTTCCAGTGGCCACCCGATTCTTTGAGTTGACGATGCCAGGGTTCTTGTTTGTGAAGTCCAAGAATGAGTTTCACAGACACCCAAGGTAGGAGAGCCAGGGAGAGGCTTTCTTTGTTTAGAAATAAAGTGAGAGAGGTGGGGGTGGGGGGGCGGAAGGGGCTCTTGGCTCACCCCAGGAGGGAACAAGAGAGCCTGCGGTGGTGTGTTGTCTAGGGGATTTAGAGGCAGTGGAGGATTTTTGAGAATTGAGGGCTTAGGGTGTGGACTTGCACCACCTGCCCTGTGCTGCCCTGCCCTCAAGATGGGCCGGCTGGGTTGCTGTCTGTCTGCCAGGGCTGTTGACAGTGAAGTCACGGGTTATGCTGAGATGCCTTTGCCGAACGCTCAAAACATTCAAGGCCGAGTCGCTCCTGGCCTTCTGACCTGGAACTGATCTCACTGAAGATGTCTACATTCCTAGTCTAGTGTCTCGACCCTAGAGAATTAGTGTGACCTCGACTCTGCATACCGCTGAACACAGAGTTTCGATAGGGACTTGACATGGATTGTGACATGGCTTCGACCGTGAATGTCTTGCCTTGCTTTCTCCGGAGGCCCTCACCCTACTCTGTCTAAGCCCACGGGTCCCTGTCTCATTCCCCCCTCTACAGATAGAGACCCTAGCTGCTGCTAGGGAAAGGGGGGCGACGACGACCGCTCTGGCTGCTTCATGCTGAGAAGGGGTGCACTAAAGGGCGCAGTCAGGTCTCCATCAGCGGTCAGTTGAGGAGGCCCTCGGAAGACGGGCACTTCTATTCCGGGTTCCATTTCTATGACTATTTGCAGTTTTATGGCCTCTAGGCAAGGTAGAACCAATGGCGTTATGAGGTTAAATAGCAACATCTGCAGTTGGATCTTCCATTCCGGAAGGACCAACGTGATGAGATGAAGAATGCGTGGTGGAATATGGGAACCGGAAAGAGCGAAACTTTAATAGAAATGATGGGGGGAGAAGAACAACAACTAACACATCTGGAGAATCGTAGCCAGATATTTTCTGGGGAAACTAGAATTCTGAATTCAGTTTATGTTGTCCCCATGACTAGTACTAGGATGTAGTACAGATAAAGGCCGCGTGATTGAAACGATACTACTCTCCCCTAGAAAATAACTAATCTTTGGCTCGATTATTTGCATAAACGCATCCAGAAGAGCAATCGATTACGTAGGCTTTTTTAAATGGGCTTTGCTGGCACTTTTCACAAGGAATTTCAGATGGAACTTTCAAAGGCCCCGTGAGGCCAGATAGCCAAGCCAGACTCGCCATCGGGTTTTGCCTGCAGTACCTGTAGATTTGGGTGAATTCCTCCCTTCTCCAGGTCCCCGAGACATCCTGAGGTTCCCGTACCTGCCAGGAGGTGACCTTCCTCAGTCACCTCGTCAGGCTGCTGGGAACCCTATAAGCAAGGTACCAGGCCTGTTCTTCCAAGGGGCTTTGTTGGCTTTTGTCAGGTCTACCTTAGTTCCTTAAAGCTGTCCGTTCCTATCTGAGTTTACACACGTGCCTCTCAGGTATCCCATTCCAGTCAAAGCCTTGCGAATATCACCAGTGTTTTTAATGGGTCCTCTTACAGGGAAAGCAGATTCCTATTGAACTCATGCAAATAAACAGACTGCCAGGAAGTATCACAATAGCCACGGAGAGTTTTTAAATTCTGGAGGGATCAGGTAGAAAGATAAAGTTTCAGTTCTGCTTATACAGGCAGTCATTTACTAAACTGTTGGCAGCTTATGGGCAACACTCGAAACAAAAAGCCACAAAATCATCTTCCTTAGTTTACGTAGTCGTCCTAGGTAACTAATACCTGTTCTGCTGAAATCTAGCTCTTGACTAGCTTAGGAGTAATAAAACAGTGACTAGAAATGACAAAAGACTGACAAATGACAACGGTTAAAGATCTGATGAGAGAGCTTACCCTAAGACAGTGGACATGAGGAAATTTGGATTATTTTTGTGACACAGAACATTCAGTCACAAAGTTTAGCATCATTCCCTTTGGCAGTGCTCTCCAGGTAAATAAATAAACAAATAAATAAATGTGTGCGTGCGTGCGTGCGTGCGTGCGTGTGTGTGTGTGTGTGTGTCAGTCAGATAAATAGGCCAAATTAGCCAAATATTTTCCCCGACGAGGAGAAAAAATTCCTCTGACAGGTTCCAGGGGCCCTCGGGAAAATATCAGAGTTAAGTAGAGGTATAAGCACCTTTTTGAACTTGATTCTGGGACGCCGTCAGAAGGAAGTTTCTTCGGCACTTGCCTCAATAAGATGATACGTTGCCAAGAAGCAATACTTATCCACTTAACCAGCATGACCACAAAATACCTCAAAGGCAAATACAGAAGGTTCCACAGTCGTGAGCAACGTTTAGCTTTTAGTCCTTTTACCGGGGGGATCTCATTTTCTTCAATACTCAGACGACTCCTTGAGACTTGAAGCATGAGAAACTGCTTTGATAAAACCATTAGAAAACCTTTTGCAATCTTTCAACACGAAGAGCAGCAGACTAACCGTTTGAGAAAACATTGTCTTGTTCGCCGAAAACAAAATTCGAATTTTGCCGTGTCCTTGATATCGAGACTCATTTGCTTTTATTTCACAGAGCATGACCATATCCGTTTTTCCACAAGCTTTCCACAACTTTCCTTACACATCCGTGTTCTCCCTCTTTAAAGAAACAGCTGTACTTTAGAACAAAGTTACTTCCTTTTATCCAAAGACCCGTTGTTTTTTTTTTTTTTAGCATGCACAAATGTTTTCCTCATGACTTCAAATACTTTTAGTTAAAATTCAAAATCGTTAGGAACTTGCAATTTTCAGTGAACACTGAGAAGTAGGCTATTGTAAGCCGTCACACTAGCCTTCTTTAGATGGACAAATTTATGAGCACCTTGACTAATTTCTGGAATCGTGTGCTTTAAGGCACAGTCCCACTAAGCACAGAATATGTCTGAACTGAGCAAAACTTTAAGATTTTAGGTGACGACAAAAATTCTCAGGCAGGCTGTCGGTGGGATTACACACTGCGACACACAATTAGTATTGAGCTGTTCGCTTGCTACACACTTAGCCGACTCATTCTTCACTATGCCAAACCTTGACTGAATGTGAGACAGAGTCAAGCCTCTAAGCATTTTATTCTGGGAAGATTTAGCAGATAACATCCACCTAAATGACTGCAGGTGAACGTAGGCAGCTGAAAATCCCAAGGACACGTCCCTTTCGGTTCCACTTAAATTAGCATTCACGCTTCACATCTTTTATTGGAATTTTCTGGAAGTTTTAGAACGCCCAATTTTCACAAGCGCTTGTCTGTAAATCCATTTTATTAGTACCATCCGGAGGTAGAAATAGATTTCTCATTGACCCACTTAGACACACACACCAACATACAGATTGAGATGTAATGTACTACAGCTAGCAATACTTTTCATGAGAGAACATATACACAGACAGACAGATAAACCGACACAAAGATTTGAGTTACTAATATATCCAATTGCCTTGCTTCCTTTTAGCTCATTTGACCCAAAGTGTCTCAGTTCTCAAGAATACACTCTGAAGGTGAGCAGTTGACATAACTGGGTAAAGGTTTCGACGGCCCCAGACTAACAGGGCTGAATGAAGGCTCTGAAATGATAGGGACTGTGTGTGTCCAGGGGGCTGGAAATAAAATGCAAGTACCATTCTAGCACCAGTCACTGAAAGCCAGGCCGTGCTGCGGAAGACAGATTTCTTCCGTTT
Source organism: Manis pentadactyla (assembly GCF_030020395.1). Taxonomy (NCBI): domain Eukaryota; kingdom Metazoa; phylum Chordata; class Mammalia; order Pholidota; family Manidae; genus Manis; species Manis pentadactyla. The sequence continues at coordinate 2,168,408 of NC_080036.1, read as the reverse complement.
TGGGGAGTCTAGTTTAAAAACAAAAGAGAACCTCCAAAATTTTGAAGATAATGAGCTCGATAAGTAGACTAGGTTTTCACCAAAAAGATTTAGAGAACGAGTCCCCTATTGTAGTAGTTCACAGGACTTTTGACTATTTTCTTTCCTTGCATTAAAATAGATTTGGCTGCATCACCTTATCAGACTGTCTACTTCTCTTGGGGGCCAAGCCTCTCCGTTCGAGAGTTTGTATTGAGGTCAGGCTTGTGGGCAGAAGAGAAGACACTTCTTCCTTTTCAGGCTCTGGGGACCGACATCCCTCCCAGTTCTTTAGAAAGGCAAGCCAGAGGCGTGTGTGTCTGGCTTTAACTTGAAGAGGAAGCTCCCACCTGGGAGAGAGAAAGACAGCCGTGCGACACACCCGGTCGGTCGGTCGGTCCGGTCGGTCGGTCGGTCCGTCGGTCGGTCGGTCGGTCGGTCGGCCTTTTCTCTGTGGGAGGGCGTCCCCTCGCTTCGCCCTGGAGCCTGGAAAGATTTAGCAGATACCATCCACTTCAATGCCTGCCGGTAAACTTAGGCAGCTGATTGTAGCAAGGACACGTCCATTTCGGTTCCACTTAAATCAGCCTTCGTGCTTAACATAACATCTTTTATTAGAATTTTCTGGAAGTTTTAGAACGATTGGTCATCACCTCCTCTGCCAGGCCCACTGGACTTGAGCACTCCTTACCAGCGTGGCCTGCACCTTGCCTCGATTCCCCTCTTGCCTTCCCACTGAGCAAGAGTCGCCTCGGAGCTCTGGATCTCGTGGGACCTTACCAGTGTGCTCCTCCTTTACGCCTTTTGGGAGTTTGGCTAGTTTTTGTGTACCCGCCCAGAAGTGGCACTCTTAGAGGATGCCAGGTAGTCAACAGTTCCCCTAGTTCCGTTGGATGCCTCGCTGGAAACTGGTTCACCCAGAGCCAGAGAAATGAAAGTCCAGGAGACTGAAAGTAGACCCGAGTGTTCCTATCCTTTCCCAGTCTGGAACTCTGGGCTGCTGCTGCTGCTGCTGCTGCTGCTGCTGCTGCTGCTGCTGCTGCAAGTCCCGTGTGTCCCGTCCACGGTGACAGCACAGCACGTCAACCTCACGCATGAAAGTAGATGACTCTCCCGATGAGAGGTGGAAGCTGATTTTCCTCACCAGAAATGGTTTACAGAGTCAACGTGCTAACGTGTAAGAGGCAGAGGCAGGCACCAAGAGAAAGAGACAAACAGTTCCTTCCGTCACTTGCAGTTTTTTTTCACTAGATCGTAAACTCCATAGGAAGGAGAACCATTTCCTTAGCTCTAATGCCTGGTCCAGACTAGCGACTGAAAACATATTTGGAGTGAACTGAACTCTGCATTGACTTTTTTTTTTTTTTTTTTTTTTTTCCTTTGGTGTTGTCGTTTAGGTCCTTGGAACGCGGCAACCATTTTCGTGGCATTTCAGCAAGATGTCTCCACGGGATTACCAGAACTCCAATTTTGACTCTGATGTAAAATGTACATGTAGGTGCATTAAACTATCCGGGTGCCAGTGAGTCTACTGCAAACTCTTCCTCTCTGATTCTGATGCTTGATCCTTTAAGAGGCAGTTTTCGCACGGCTGCCCAAACGGCCTACATACGTGAGGGCTAGATGTGGACAAGCTTACTGAGAGTTCATAGGAAATCTTTCCTTGTGAACATTTTACTGACCCGGGTATTCGTCTCGTTGATTTACACTGCACATACCAGACAGGTAGGGTCTTTAAAAGTCCATATTTCTGCTTTGCTTTTCACGTTGAAAGAGTCCCAGTATTTTGGCCAAAGTATATACTTCAGGGAGTCCTTTTTTGTTTTTGTTTTTTGTGCCCACCCACCAGCCACCCCGTACACTGTATTGACATCCGTGAAAAGTGTATCTCACATGTGTGTGGGGGTGGTGGGGGTGGGGGTGGGGGCGGGGGTTCAAAGTGCACATCCAAATATTGGAAGTCTGATACACTGCACTGTGTTCTGGAATAAGATGTAATATGCTCGCACCAGGATCACACAGACGGTATGCATCTGTAATAACTTCTCTGGAACCTATTCTATAGATTAAGATTCTTCTATTCAAACAAATACAAATATCAGATACGCTTCAGAGGAGTTGATGATGCTAACGGTCTAAGATTCAGAAATGAGAGGAGGCAAAATTACTACCTCTGAAACTTGGAGAAACGAGGCACATAAATATCCGTCATGTAGCTGATAGGTATCCAGGATAGCCACACAAGATCGACGTCAAACCTCCATGGGGGTGGGGGGGAAACGCTTTTGAAAGGTGAAAATAACCCGCGACTCAATGGCACAGCACACAGGCTGCTGTCCATTTATGCAGACACTTCCTGTCAGGAAGGATGGATCCAAGATCTGTCCATGAAAACCAAAGCAAAGGAAAGACTCGTGGATACCAGAGCAGACAAGAAGCACACACAGCAGAGGTCGAAACATGCGTTCATGCTAGAATCCAAACTTCTGATTGCGTGCCGTGTCACTGACGGAGGGCTCGCTGGAAATCCAGACGATGGTGCAAGAATCCGGGAAGGGTGATTCACAGGCGAGCATCCCGGAATGGTCCTTTTCCCCCTGACGAGCTACTTCCTCTCACCAGTCACCCGAGAACTGTACACGGAAACAACCTTGAGATACCGTGGCACTGCCATTCGATGGGCGGACGTATGTGAAAATCTAACCGAACCCCGATGCTTACCACGTTGCTGAGTTTGGAGCCGTGGGCTCTCTCGTCTCTGCTGGCGGCAGGGAGACTTCTGCGATCACCTCGGAGAGTGGTCCGCAACACCTAGTTTATTTGGAGATGCCAATGCACTCACCCATCCTGTGGGCATCGTAGGCGACGGTCATTCTCGCCATGCCAACTCTCCTCACGGAGACGTGTCCAGAAAGTTCACTGCAGTACTGCTGTTTTAACTGTGGAACCCTGGAACCAGTGCCCATTAGCAAATGGACCGTGCAAGAGGTTTGTTTGTCATCTTTGGTTGCCGACACGAATGAGTACAAGGTACGTGTACTACTTTGGCTTCCCCTCAGGAACCATGATGAGTTAAGAAATGGCCAAGCGATGTGCCCTGTGAGAAGGTTTCGTCGTTTCAGAACATGCCAAGCAAGACTGCTGTGACACATATACTAAAAGCCTAAGAACACACACGGGAAGGGTGAACACCCCAATCTGGCTCATGTTTACCTCCGCAGAAACAGGAGGCAAATGGGCTCAAGTGATGCACGGGAGGCCTCCATCGCCTCTGCCACGTGTTACTTCTTCCTGAAAACATATTCCATATGAGAAAAGTGGGTTTATGAAAGCTGAGTGGTGGTCGTTCTCCACACATTTTTGATATGCTTGCTACTTAACAACAGAAACCAAAATTTTATAGATTAAGGGGGAAAAAAAAAACAGGAAGTGATGTCTCGGCAAGCTAAGAATCCTTCTAAGTGTCACAAAAGCCACTGGCAATAATAAATACAGGAAACATCTCTGTATGCAGGAAAAGTGGGACGTATGCTTTATGCTTTCAGTCAAAGAAGGTATGAGACACAGAAATGCATTTTCACTGGGGGGGGGAGGGGAGGAGGAAGGGGGTTGGAGGGAGAGGGAGGGGCTGGTGGCAGAAAGGAAAGAGGGAAGGAAGAGAGGAATTGAGAGAGGAAAAGAAATGGTGTCCTAAAAGTGTGAGAGGCTGGTTCCTGAAAAAAGGAAATCTTTGGACGAAAGCTGAACATAAAGAAGAAAGTTGCAGAAGGGCTGTGAAAAGGAACCTTGGGAAAAGAATCGACGTGTGTGATCAGGCCAGCTACGATCTAAATGAGTTTCTTTAAGATGATTTTTAATAGCAGAAGTAAGCTGGCACAAGAATAAAATCTAGTTTTCTCTGTGTCAGGAAGACAAAGTGTCCTGGGACTATTGGTCTGCTCTTCCTATGTGAGAGACTGTGAAAGGGCTGGTGTGTGTGTGTGTGTGTGTGTGTGTGTGTGTGTGTGTGTGTGTGTGTGTGTGTGTGTGTTGTGTGTGTGTGTGTGTTGTGTGTGTTGTGTGTGTGTTGTGTGTGTTGTGTGTGTTGTGTGTGATGTGTGTGCATTGCCTTTAAAGGCATCGACTTTTCAAACGATTTTCCTGTGCTGGGTGTTGCCTTCATTGGGTCTTTCATTCGTTAAGAAAATGGAGTGTGCTTCCTAGTAAAAGAGCTGAGTTTTGCCAGCAACCGGGTCCCCTCCCGTATTTTGCCTGTGAAGACTTTCATTGTCCCTCTGGGCACACAGACAGCCAAGCATCTTTTTTCACAGTGTAGGAATGAATTAGCATGAGAATGGCCATCTTAAGGGCCAAAGAGCCGTTTTCTGAGTGCAGGACTCAGGAAAGGAGGAACTGGGTAAGGCTTGATAAACAGGTGTTGAAGAACAAGTTAATCATGGACACCGGGTTGCGGGCGGTTGCGACTCTGGTCAGCTTATCTTGCTGAACCACCCTAACATTTGAGGAGTGGTCTTATCTTGCTTTTGCTTAACCCCCAGGATGTAGCACAAGCCAAAATTTATGGAAAGTTACTGTGAGTCAGTGCTTTTCGAAAATGCCATAGAAACCCCTGGCTTTGAGTGCTCTGGGTCCTTGTGGAAACCCGCTGCGTCGGGCAGACACTTGGACCCCAGCTAGCTGGAAATAAACCTCGCTGTGTGACTTGCATTATCTTCTGTCTATTTGAAGAGGTGGTGGTCGACTCCGGACCCTAACCACAGTTATCCTAGTCTACGGAGTGTGTAAGTAAGTGCGAGTGAGAAAGAGAGGGAGAGGGAGCTGGAGAGGAGAGGGGGAGGGAGGGAGAGGAGAGGAGAGGAGAGGAGAGGAGAGGAGAGGAGAGGAGAGGAGAGGAGAGGAGAGGGCGAGGGGGAGGCGGAGGGAGGGAAGAAACCAGAAACCTGTGTTGATACTTCAGACAAACTTACTCCAGTCCAATTCTAAGTGGCTAAACTGGTTTTGATTGTGTGAAGTTTCCACGGGAAACACTGTCCGACAAGATAGGCCTACAAAGCTTTCTGTGTGCTCTGTTTGTAGGTAGGGGTCCATCACTGCTTTGGAAATGATGTGGAACTCCTAGAAATCGGGAACGTTCTAGTCTCATCGGATCCCTGACGATGATGATTCTGTTACCCCACGATACGGCTGTCATCCAAACGGAGGCTCCCGTGGAAGGAACGAAACCTGGGCTTTGGGGACATGCCCTAGCTGACTGGCCCACCAAGGTGGCAGCAGCCACCGAATCCATAAAGCTGGTGGCCCAGGTGGATCCAGTGCATGCCTCTCTCCTACCAGCACACCAAACCCGATCCGAACCCCCTGGCTGTCAGACGCTCGACATCCTGATGTCTCTGCGACACAGAAGCAGCCTGGTCCCGACTCAGAGAGACATGAAGACGGGCTCCTTGGTGGGTGGGTGGGTGGGTGGGTGGTTGCAGACATCCACAGTCGGTCAGGGCCGTGGGAAACCCAATCCAACCCGGACAGTTTGTGTGCTGCCCAAAGAGACGGCTCAGCTCACCCCCACCCACAGAAGTTCTTTCCAACCTCACACGTTGACATATGTCCAAGTACTTCCTGTGATGCCCCGTGGAGCCAGAGCCCAGGGAGTCGACGCCTGGATCCGTGTTAACTAACCTTTAAACCCCCCACCCCCACCCCCCAAAATAAAATATAAAATAAAATGAAATGAAATATTACAAAGTGGGGGTGGGGGTGGGGTCAGGGGGAAGGCTAATCCACCTAGTGACCCGTCCGTCCGGCACTCCCGATCTGCCATCTCCGATTCCGCATGACTAGGAAGGGAAGCAGCCGCCGCTGCCATCGCAGAGCGGACCGCTTCCACCTAAGGGTCCGGACCAGGCCTGTGTGTCCTGAGAGATTCACAACCACCCTCCTTCGTATCCCTTAGATTTCCTCTCCTGTCGTCATCCTTCTGAGCACTGCACATGAGGCGTGGGGTCCCGGAAATCTCAAGCCCAGGCACCCTCCTGAAATGCCTAAAACGGTTGGGTTTCATCGGGCTGTCGCTCTTATACCAATAAGGGCCCTGAGGGATCCAACCCCGACTTAGGGGAGACGGCAGAATGACGGTCGGGGTCACGGGGCTCGTGGATGAAAACCGTCTTACCGACGGTCTGTGTTGCTCTACCGTCACGGGTGCTTGGTGTTATTTCCTGGAACCTTCGTACCCGTTGTTCCTCGCCATGATGTCAGCCTGGGAACGAAACCACAGACAGCACAATGCTTGCCTGCTGGACAGAGCGAATGAGCCATCTAGGCCTTTCCCTGAAAAAGATGCTCTTCCTTAAGGAAAGGAAATTGAGGATCCCTGATGAGGACAGTTGACGGATAGATAGTATAGTTCATCCTCTTCTCTCTCTCCCTCTCTCCCCCTCTCCCTCTCCCTCTGTCTCTGTCTCTCTCTGGCTCTCCCTCCCCGCTCCCCTCAGCCCCCACCCCCTTCCTCTTCCCCTATTTCTTCCTTCCTTCCGTCTTGTCTTGTTGCTGCCCTGGACTTGTCACGGGCCGGGAATATCTCATCTCATCCGAAGTCATGTTTCAATCGCCCTCCTCCGAGGGGCATGACCTCCTTGGGAATGAGCTTTCCTAGCAACAGGGGACGGACGATGCCCTGACCATAAAAGGGCCTAGGTAAAATAGAAACATAAAACACACGTTACAGCTCTACAAAAGATCGTGACGAAAAGGGGGAGTGGGGGGCTGGTTAGGAAGGGGTGAGACAGCCAGCCCAAATCAAGCCACAGGACAGAGGGCTGCGGAACGGGGGCCGGGGGGACAGGGAGAGGATGCCGCTGGCCACCGGCTAGGCCGGCCAGGGGCCAGGTCGCTCGGTGGCCAGCTCCACATTTCTGACATGCAGTCGTTGCGGCCACTGTCCAGACGGACCCCAGAACCACTGCACCCCCCGCCCACACACCTTGTGTGGGACCAGCGTCTGGCCATCCCCCACGAGTCGTCTACCAGCCTTGTCTATGGACTGACTGACCAACCAACCACCCGTTCCCGGGCTCGCCCCGCTGGAGCCAGCCATCGTCCCAGGGGAAGGGAAACGACTTTTTTTTTTTTTTTTTTTTTTTCCCCCCTGGAGGCGGGTGTCCCCGGCCCCGCACCCTCCTAACCACGCCCCGTTTCTTGAGGCGGGTGGACATAGCGTTCCCGTGAACCGGGCCTGCCTGCTGGCGAAGCAGACCATTCTCGTCCCCATCCCAGGCCTCAAGTCCAGTCCTCCTCCCGGCTGGCTAGCATCTGTCAGGGCTCAAGAAGCCTTTCCGTCTCCGAGATCCGTCCTCTCGGTCGCTCTCCTGAGAGTTCTGAGGACTTGTCAGCGAGGAGGGGAGTTTGGCTTTGCTCATCCCCACCAAGGGTACCCTAGAACATCAACTGTTCTGTTCGAAAACACACTTGGGCCAAGGTCCCTGGCCAGCAGATCCCCTCGGCTTGAGGAAGTGATCTCTGAATCAGGCAAGCACGCCACCTAGTGACGAGAGAGAGAAGAGAGACGACAGAAAGGGAGGGTTTTTCTCAAGGCAGGGCAAGGAAGGAAGGAAGGAAGGAAGGAAGGAAGTCTTCCAAAGAAAACGGTTGTTATTTTTATTATGATTTTGGATGGGGTCACCTCCACGTGGGGACGAAAGTCTCCTCCTCCATCTCCCAGGTGGGTGGTTCCACCTTCTTGTGGGTGGGGAGGCATCCATGACCTATGTCTCTGACCGACCCAGGCTCAACCAGAAAATTCCTGACTGTCTGTCTCCCTGGCTAGAGTCGGGGCTGGGGTGGGCTGGGGGAGTGGGAGCGACCATGACGTGAGGCATGAAGCCGCGCTGCTGGGGTGAGTCCGCCTAGCCAAAGCGACCCCGCTGTCGGGCATGTGTTTTTCTTGCCCTTGCCCGCAGGTCCCAGAACGAACGGATCGAGCGGCCAGGGGCGGCAGGGCGGGGCCGCCGCCGCCACCGCCGCCCCCCAGCCTCAGTCCCCGGGCAGGCTGACGGTCACATCCGGGTCCCGCCCCCACCCCCACCCCCACCCGTTCCCCTCTGCCCTCTTCTCATTCAGAGGAAGGGGAAGGCGGGAGGTCACCGAACAGCCCTCCCTGTGTCGTCCACAAGCATCTCATCCCCTTGACCCCGCTCCGTCTGAGATACCAACTCGGCTTTTCCCCTGTGCAATTTCCCCGGGGACCAGGAGTTTAGTTCACCCCCCCCCCCTCGGCACGAAACCCCCAGCTTTCGGTTCCCACCGAGTCAGCCGGGCTCACTCGGGAGTGGGGGAGGGGAGGGTCAGGGACGATCGACTTCAGCGGGCTTCCTTCAATCGCTCCTTTCAAATGCAGAAACTTCCCCCCGGTCCAATTCAATGGGAGCATTTGACTTCCCCCTCGGGGCTTCTCTCCATTGAATGTCTCTCTTCAACTCCCCCACCCACAGGCTGCAGCATGCAAATGGCGGGGGGTGGGGGTGGGGGATGGGGGATAAGGGCGGGATCTCTTGAGATACGCCCCTGAAAGCGGAGACCGAACTCAGCCTCCCTTTCGTAACCCAGGCAACCCCGTGAACCCTTTGAGAATCCTGGGCGTGGAGGCTGACGCCATACAAGATGTCTTCCCTGGAAGGGTCGGGGTGGGGCTGTGGGGGTGCTGAGGGCGGTTGGTGTGTGTGTGTGTGTGACCATCCGAGTCAAAGGGGTTGGGGAAGGGAGGGGCCGGACGCGCTTTGCAGATCTCGTCGCCGGTTCGCATTCCTAGGCCGTACCCAGGCTCAGAGGGAGTGATCAGGGCCGAGGGAGGCCTGGCAGGGGGTGGCTCCTCCACCCTGGCTTGTGGGCCCAGAGATCACACTCACTCCTAAAGCAACGCTGTTCTAGGACCGGGTTTTCATCGTCCATCATCTTCCAGATCGATGGGGCTCCCGGCCCCCACCGCCACCGCTCCCCGCGGGAAGTCCTTGGTGTCATCCCACACGTTCACGGTGTTGTTTGGGCAGCCACATCTGGGGAGGTCTCTCTCCCTGTGCAGTAGGTGAAACTGTCAGGGGGAAGCGTTGTGTATTGCGCTCGGTTTTGGTCCCTCCCCGCCGCCAACAAGAATCGAAGGGCAGAGACACAGTCATGAAGCACAGTACAAGTTTTATTGATAGTTACCTAAAGAGTGAAGAAGTGTGGACGGCCTCAGGGAGGAGAGGCAACCTGAAAGGTTTATTATGTTTTATTGAAAGAGAGCAAGTTGGAGAAAGGGGTGGCTGAGGGAGCCATGCCATTCAAGCTGTGTAGCAAAACTCAGGCTGGAAGAAGACCCCCACGAAGCAGGGGCCTTTGCAGCCGGCTCCCCCTATTACCCACCTTGATTTCGCTTTTTTTTTATTATACTCTTGGCCTTGCTTTGACCTGCCTTTTCGCTAAGGGTTAACTAACCTCTGCCGAGCAGTGTGGAAAGGATGAGAACATAAGTTTCCCAGGAGCTTTTCAGGACAGTGCTCCTGAAGAACGGAACACGCCGGGGCCCAATGGCGATCTCAGCATAAAGTACCGAAACCTACCGTCAGTCAAACATTGACCACCCCATTTCCACTGAGAATACCCCCCTTTTATTGTTACCATGCTAGTGAAACTAGTGATGGAGAGTTTTATAGAAATAGAGTTACGAGAGAATATTGACTTGAATAACCCTGTCTGACACTTCATCAATCTTCTCATCTTTTCTTCCTTCCCTCTGCTACTTCTATTAGCTTTTTTTCTTTCTTCCTTCCTTCCTTCCTTCCTTCCTTCCTTCCTTCCTTCCTTCCTTCCTTCCTTCCTTCCTTCCTTCCTTCCTCCCTCCCTCCCTCCCTCCCTCCCTCCCTCCTTCCTTCCTTCCTCCCTCCCTCCCTCCCTCCCTCCCTCCCTCCCTCATGACAGCCCTTGACTAGCATTTGTGCCTTACACGTGAAATCAACAAATCCCATAATTTTTCAAGAAGTAAAGATACTGCAAGACAAGTGCTGGGCCTGGAAGCCACAGGGCATACATCTGCCAAGAAGGAAAAAGCTAACCTTTTCCAAGAATATGGCTTCTCTCTCACTTACCAGCTTTACATCTCCCTGTATGGCCCCGGAAGATGGCTGGCTAGCCAGAGACGGGTAAGATTCGTCAAGGGAGGAACAACCTAAGACAGGCACGGTCGTAGGCAGGGGGGCCGGCAGGCAAGAAAATGGGGACCAACAGAGGGGAGGCTTAGAACCTCCCCCCTCCCCCCACCCCCCAGGGTTGAGAGAAACCTTCTGCAACCTTGGATGTTTTGCTGCCCTCGTCTGGTTTGGATTAAGACCTAGTCTATAGGCACAAACCTGATCATCGACACTTGCTCTCTTACCGCACTCAATCATGCCTTCCTTCTATCTATCTCTTGCATTTACCTACTACGTCAATATTTTATTAGAATTACATATCAAGTATAAAAAAAAAAAAGAATAATCGTACATCATACTTGACTTGATTGTTTATAGTTAACACACAGAAATAGTTTCTATGATATGAATGCCCTTGCATCGTTCACCATGTAAGAACTTGTTTAGTCCCTTCGGTAGTGGAGTCATGGCGACCTGTGTCTTATGTCAGGGAGATGTCGGTATCCACACAGAGGAAGGGGAAATGTAGTTTGCTGCTTACTGTGCCCTACAGAGGGGTGTATAATGAAGATATGAGTTTATGATTTTAGATTGATTATAAATTTATTAAAACTTGTAAGAATATTTTTGTGGGAAAGAAAGAATCCTAGCTCACTGTGGCAGTAGGTGACCTGAATTTCACCCTAAGCTGATAGACTCCGTAGTCGCTGCTACATACTGCAAGCTCCTACGGTCCCATGCACTTAGAAACCGCGTCGCATAGAAACGTAAAACACAACAGAGTCCACGTTGCTAGGAAAAGTTTCTGTCAAGGAACAGAAAAATGATCACCTGTCTAACACTTGACCAACCATGACTAGATCAGAAAGAAGAAGAAGAAGAAGAAGAAGAAAAACTTGCTCATACGTATCAATCAATTGTCTATACCAATTAATCCACAGAAAAAAAAATATTCATATCCTTGTGCAAAATGGTATAAATAAAGCTGTCATCGGCACTTTGTCGGGAGATCACCTCCATCTGACTCTGTGTCCTGTCTCTCTGTGCACCGACTCCGTCTCATCCTTTTGGGCTTCACAACCCCCGCCCACCCCACCCCACCCACCCCCACTGGAGCTGGACTTTGGAAGGGCAGGTGAAGAGAGAGAGAGAGAGAGAGAGAGAGAGAGAGAGAGGCAGTGACTTGGGGAGACAGACTAACTGAGAGTGACTGAGTGACCGACTGAGAGTGACTGAGTCTCACTGGTGACTGAGAGTGACAGGCAGACTGACTGACGGAGTGGTGAGTGAGACCGACTCGAGGGACAAACTGCCTGAAACTGAGTGACTGACTGACCTGAAAGAAAAAAAAAAAAAAAAAAAGGACCTACCTGTCACTCGGTCTCGGTCGCCGTA
>NC_080036.1:2121835-2144335 GCF_030020395.1 Manis pentadactyla | reverse complement strand
TCGGAACCCCGCGAAGGCGGGGGGACGGGGGAGGCGGCCCGGGGGCTCGAGAGCGTGCCTCAGACCTGGAGCGCGCAACACGGGGTCTCACCGCCAGAGGCCTCCGCGCACGAGGGCGGTCCCGCGGCACCCAGGAAAGCAAAGCGGCCGGGCCTCCGTCGAACCCACGGGCCACCCCAACCGTGCTGGCGGTGCCACCACGGCCAGCGCCGGGACGCCCGCACGCCACCGACCCACGTCCCCGTGGCCACACAGCGCCCGACCGCCGCACGGAGCCACTCCCTTCCAACGCCGGGTGCCGAGAGCGCCTCACGCGGAGACGCCACGCCCCGCCGTAGCCACGGCACGGCCGCGGACGGGGCAGCGACGCCCCCCCTTCCGGGACCAGGGGCGCTTTCGGCTCCCGGACAGTTAGGCGGCAACACGCCAGGAGCAGGTCGCATCTGCGGAGGCGGCTCGGCACTGCCGGTGGCGACGGGGAGGCGGGTCGTGGGGGTGCGCGTTCACACCAAGGGCGGAGCGGGCACAAGTCCAGACGGGGGCCTCGGGGCACGGCCGGGCGACCGGGTAAAGCGGGCGCGGGATCCCACCGCCCCACGCACGAGGGCGGTCCCGCACCGCCCAGGATGCCAGCAGCCCCCTCCGAGGCTCCCGCCGGACAGATCCCAACCACCACGAGGGCAAGGGTCCTGGGTTCTCATGTGAAGCGCCCACTGCAGCAGCAGCAGCAGCAGCAGGGCGGCGAGTGCCGGGCCTTACTCGCCGCCCTGCCCGTCTTCTCTCCACCCATCCGGGCGGGCCCACTCCAGGACCGCGGCCCCAGGGAGACGCCCCCGAGCGAGGCGGCTCCTGCTTATTACACCACGTACCTGCCGAAAGCACCGCTGCTGCCCGTTGCAGCTCGGGACGCGGAGCCGCTCGCAGCGGGGTGGGGCGGAGGCTCGGGGACCCGGGCCCCGTCCTTCCTTCCTCCTTGCACCACACCACCGCGCCTGCCTCCACGCGTGCCGGACGCCCGGCCAAGGCCCGCGGGACCCTCCCCCGATTCCCAAGGGGGAGGCGCGGGCCGCGGTAGGCAAAGAGCGGCGCCCAGCTCCACCCCCACCTGCGGTAGGTAGGGGTGGAGGCCGGCGGACTCCCTCACCACGGGGGGTGGCAGGGAGCTCTGCCCACTACGCGCAGAAAAGGAGGGGCAGCGGCTGGGGGGTCCGGTACCCCAAGGCACCCTCTCGGATCGCTAGAGAAGGCTTTTCTCACCGAGGGCGTATCGCTCCCCGACCCACCAGAGCACCACGGCTCGGACCCACACACGCGCCGGCCTGACACGAGAAGGGCCAAGGCGGTGTCGGTGGCTTTTTCTCACGAGGGCGTGGAGTGAGGAGACGAGGAGACGTGGAGGCGGGGGGGGGTCTGCGGTAGGGGTAAAAACAAAAAAAAATAAAATAGTGGGGAAAAAAGAAAAAAAAAAAGGCAGCACAGGCCGACGGCATGAGCGGTCACTCACGGCTGGGGGCCACGAGCTTGTGCCTGTGGGCCTCAGGCTCGCCCTTTTGCCTCCCTGTTCTCGCGTGCCACTGGAGGCGCACAGCGGCAACTCATCAAACAAAGCACGCCAGAGAGCTAACAAAAGGAGCCAGTGAGACGGTAGCCTGGCCAAGACGGCCACGGCACCCCCGCGTCCTTGGCTCGGCCCACCGCAGCAGTCACACGCCCACGCGTCTCGCCAGCGCACCAGCCCCGACGGGGACGGCGCCCGACGGAGTCGGCCCCCCCGCGGCACGCGGGCGGGACCGACGAGGCACCCTATCCCCGGGCCGCACAAAACCCCCTTCCCCCCACACACCCCCACGGTGTGTGGTCGGGGAGGGGCACGGGCCGGGCGTGCCTCCCTTACCGCCTCGACCCCCCACTCGTTCACGGGAACTTCTGCAAGGCACTCACAACTCCACTCACTCCACTCCACCGCGGCAGCAAGCCGAGCAGGGGAAGCTTGCTGGGGGAAGGGAACGACACCGCCACTCGGCCTCAGGCACCTGACGGGCGACCTGGAGCGCTCCAGGAGCACCACAAGAGGACCGAGCAACACACGCCGGCGGGACCCGGGAGAAGGGCTCGCCGCGTGGCGGCGTGGCGGCCTCCCTCCCCTACCACGGGAGAGAGGCCCGCCCGCCAGGACACGGCCCACAGGCCAACGCGAGGGTGTCCGCTGCGTCCAGGGACCCCGGGCCCGCCCACGCCGTGAGGCAGAGGGCGGGAGGACGAGATCGGGCCGGACTCCGCACGCCCCTGGCCTCTCTTCCTTTCTCACCCACACCACGCAGCCCAGCAGCAGATGTGGGGGCGTGGGCGGGGACAGGGCAGGAGGCGAGGGGCCCCGCGCGCGCACAGCGAGAAGAGCAGTCCCGTTCGCTCCGAACGTCTGTCCCTCGCTCCGGCGCGGTTCAGGCCCGGCCCAGGAGAGCGCGAGATCGCCACATCGATCAGGAGCACACGGGGACGACGCCCCCGCCGCGTGTGGGAGGAGGGCAGCCCGCCGAGGCCAGGAAACGACGACGGGGCCTGCTTCCCCCGGAGTCGGTGCAGTCGAGAGAACCCCACGCCAGACAAGCGCCCAACACACGAGGCACAGAGCCTCCAGGGTGGGTCGTGGGGGAGTCCATCACGACACAACCGCAGGCAGGCGGGGAGAGCACCACGCAGGACAAGAGGACCCGGACACGCGCGCACGCGCACGTCTCCTCCTCCCCCGCCGCCCTTGGGTCACCAGGCACCGTGAGGGTGCGCACCCAGATCGGGACCTCCCTGGGCGCACGCGACAAGAGCCAGCGCACAGGCACACGCGGGTGGCGACCTCAGGGAATGCAGGAGCGGAGCCGGGCATCTATCCGGCCGCACACGCTCAAGAAGCCCGGAGCCGTGCCACGCACGTCCAAGAGAGGTCCCAGAGTCCCTCAGCGACAAGCACCGAGTGACAGGGTGTCAGCACCTCTCTGCAGGTACAATCGGACCGCCTCTCGAGAGAGGAATCACAGGGCCACCCCACGGACAGCGGGGTCCCCCCATGACGAGCGCGTGGCCTGTCCCCACCGGGCCCAATCCCCCCAGCATCACACCACTGTCACCAGGGCTCCAGGGCTCCCGGGGCCATCTGGTCGACCCTTGGGGGGGGGTTGGGAGGTTGAAGTGGGCTTGCGGGAAAGGGAGGGGGAGGGGGAGGGGGAGGGGTCAGACAGTCGGCGGGGCGCGGGTCGGTGGGTGACAGCAGGGAGGCCCGGGGACACGCGGCAGCGGCAGCGGAGTCGGGGTCGGGATCGGGATCGGGATCGCGATCACCCTTCCCTTTCCCAGCCGCCGGTCGGTCCCCACATCCGGGAGATAAGTCGGCGGGAGGGGAGGCCTTCAAAGAGACGAGACTTGTGTAAAAGAAAGGAAACAATGCCGGGCCGGCCGGGCCGGGCCGGTCCTTCCACACATACGGAATGGAGGGGCAA
The DNA here is from genome assembly GCF_030020395.1 of Manis pentadactyla. Taxonomy (NCBI): domain Eukaryota; kingdom Metazoa; phylum Chordata; class Mammalia; order Pholidota; family Manidae; genus Manis; species Manis pentadactyla. The sequence continues at coordinate 2,140,844 of NC_080036.1, read as the reverse complement.
GGGGCCGTATCCCTCTCCCCCAAACGTGAGCGCCTACAACGAACGGATCCCACACGAGGGACTGCGGGCAGGCCCCTGGAGCCCCACGAGGACCACCCCGTACGCCACGGGGCCCAGCCCCACCTCCGGAGCCGGACGCCGAGCCGAGCGAGCGGAGCGGGGCGGGGCGGGGCGGGGCGGAGGCCCGGGCAGACGTGTGACACGCACGGAGGAGGGCCTGGCCACGGAGAAGGAACAGAAAGGGCGGCGCGGCACAGCGCGCGACCACCTCTCTCTCTCTCTCTCCTCCCTCTTGCGTCTACGTCTCCCTCTCCGCCGCAGCCGTCTCGGTCGGCCGGCGGGTGGGTAGGTGAGTGGGTCCCCGCGGGCGGAGGGACACCGGCGCTGGCTGCTAGTCGACCCGTTCGGGCGGCCTCCCAGGGCCCAGGCCACCAAGGGAGCGACCGAGCGTGCGTGGCGACAGTCACCACCCGAGAAAGCGAATCCGCGGCCCCAGTCTCCGGCGAGCGCAGAGCGCGCCGGCGTCCCGGCACGACCGGGCCTGCAGCGCCCGCTACCCGCGTCCTCCTGGAAGTCCGCCTCGGGGAACCGTGGCCACGTCCTGTCCCTTGCCCGGTGTCACCGCAGCTCGAGAGGGAACAGGCCGCATAAAAGCGGCCGGCAGGTGGCGCCCGACAACCGGCGCCGGTCGGTCCGTCAGCGGGACGGATCCGGATCGCAGGGCCGGCGAGAGCTCGCCACCGGCCGCCGTGAAGGTCCCCCATCCATCCGATCCCGGGCCGCCCCGGGGCTCCCACCCACCCACCCACCCGCACGTGAGGGTAAACACAAAGGGAGGAAGGAGGACACCCACCAACGGAAACTCATCCCATCCCACGCTCTCGCCTAGGAAGAAGGAATACCGTCAGAAATGGCCACCCACCCTGAAGTACAGGTTTCGGATACTATTTCGTCCTCTTAGAAAAGTAAATAAATAGAAAGGCAGTTCCCCGGTGGCGGTCGCCAATAGGTTCCTCACCACGGTATAAAGGTCATAACCAAGTGCGGGCAAAGGGGTCGGTTTGTGTGCATACCGAGGATCAGAGCCTAATTTGGCTACCTACCCAGAAAACGAATTAAGATACGACATGAAGAAAACTTCCACCGTCAACGTCCTCCTCTGCGAGAGTCATTCCAGAAGCGGATCGTCAGAAAACCTCAACAAAGATCCTGGCGGCGCCGTGGCAGCTGTCGCTGCCTTCATCCCGCCGCTTCCTGGCCTCGCCGTTGGAAGGAAGGAAGAAGGAGGTATCTAAGCGGGCCCGTGCGTACAGTCCAACAACGGACTTGACTGCATCGCTATTGTCGGAACTCAACCCACAATCAGGAGGAGTGCAAGCCGCAGCGCTCCAAAGTCGTGAGACTGTAGACTATCTACCGTGAAAAGAACATAATGGGATGTGGACCGTTCCCAGGGATGCGCCGTGTGTTTTCTTTCATTCGTCTGATTTCTCTCAAACCGTTCACGTGCAGTTAGACAATATCCATCCTGTGATGGATAAGTTTTCACCAATGCCTAGGGGGTAGGTACCTCGCTGGTTTTCTGGGTTTCACCGGACAGGGCCGGTAACCGTAGGTCTGCTTTCGCCCTGTGTCCGTATTCCCATTCTGTGAAGGTGCGAACTCGCCGTCTGATCAGCCGCAGTCTGCTAAAACCTACATACACAGGCTTTTAGGTTACTCTACAAGAAGTTATGTCAGAGAGAGAATCCATCTTCCCGTGTTCTCTCCCGTCTGCTATACCTCTATAGCTTTTCTTCTTCCTTTCCTTCCTAATGACAGCCCTTTCGTAGAATCCGTGCCTCATATCGAAAATCACCGAGTAGCGTCCTCCTTTCCGAGCGGTAAAGATACCTCAAGACAAAGGCCGGGCACAGAAGCCACAGGGCACACATCTGCAAAGAAGCCAAAAAGCTAATAACCCCTTTCAAAGAATACGGCTCCTCTCTCACTCACCGACTTCACAGTTGCCCGTATGGCCCCGGAAGACGGCGGCGGCGGGTTAGCCAGAGACGGGTAAGATTCCTCACGGGAGGAACAACCTATAAGGCAGGCACAGGTCGCAGGGGGGCGCCATCAGGCGAGAAACTGGGGATCCACGGAGGTGAGGCTTAGAGCCTCCCCCCCACCCCACCCCCCGACCCCCCGCCGTTTGGAGAGGAATCTTCTGCGTCCGTGGATGTTCTGTGCCCCTTGTCTAGCTCGGATTAATACTCAGTCTACAGGCACAGACCTGATCGTCTACATTCGCCCTCCCTCTGACAGCACTAAACTATGTCTCCTGCCTTCGTCCTGCATCTACCGACCACTTCAGCATTTTATTAAAAACTGAAAATAAAAAGTAAGGAAGGGAGAGACATGTGGGATTCACATATAAATCGAGTATAAAAATCAATCGAAACCATCATAGCCGACTGGACGGTTGAGAGTTCACCAGGCGTGATCAAAACCGAACGCGTCCGTGATAACGACTGCCCTTAGCCACCGTTCACCAGGTAAGAACTTAGTCACTGGGTAAGAACTAGGTCACCGTGGAACACCTTGTTCGTCATGCTGCAGAAGATGGGAGACCCTCGAGGATGAGGCTGGGGCTTGATGGATGACTGCGCATCGAGTCCCCTCCACAGAATGTTACCGCTGTTAACAACCATCCGATCGACACATAGGAGAGGTGCCCTCTCAAAAAAATAAGAAGAATAAAAAATAAAAAATAAACACTGATCAGTGAGCAAAACACTCTCTGTAAGGCCATTCTTTAAATATTGAGGCTCCTGAAGACATGCTGACGGTTCCCTGCCAGACGTAATCGTACAACTAGAGCCAGTGCAAGAGGAAAGGTGAAATAGGAACTTCTCAGGACCAGAATGGTCGGAGCTGAACCCGGAAACAGCTATCGTCTGAATATATGCTAAGATGATCTCCCGAGAGAGAGCAGCATTCACGTAGCAGACGGCATTAGCAACGCAGCACGTGTGCAACACTTGGTAGGACGACAGATGACCGAGACTTGGTTTACTTGAAGAGCGTGGCATGACCATACGTACCCCTGATAAGCTCAGCTTCCGGTGGTGGTTGGAGATGGCGTTCCCAACAAATCTAGGGCAGAAGCAGCCGTCTAGGAATCCCAGATCCCGCCTTGGGGCGGGGAGAAGACTTGACTGTTCCTTGGGATGGTGTAAGAACGAGTTCTTGGAAGCTCGGAAAGAGCGCCCCGTGTAAGCCGGTGAGCCAGCGAGGCTGTGAGCTCAAATCCCAAAGGAAACCACCTTCTTAACCAGGGCAGTATCGCGAGTAACAGTTTTTGGCGAAAGGCTTGGGTTAAGGAGGTTGGATGGATGGTAGGGGGGGGAGAACTCGGAGGGAGATGGTGGAGAAAAGAGCCGTTTCCAGAATCTGTGTCACAACGGGAAACTGAGGGGGGTCGGGGCTGCCAGGGTGGGAATTGGGGGTAGCGAGGGGTGTGTCATCGAGTGGGTTTGCAGGTGCGCTAAATTAAAAAGACATTTTTCGACAGGCTGTCACCGTACACGTGCAGAAAGTCCATTTCCCCTCTTCGTTCCTTTTGCTCCTGTCAGCTTCTAAACCCTCAACTCTCCTGAATATCGAGAGCTCACCTTCCACCTTACATCACAGACAGTGCTTCAGCCATCAGTTTGCAAGCTCTCTCCTCTGGGACCTCTCAGATTTCTGCAGGTGAGCTGAGGGACACAGAGACCCTGTCCTCGGGGACATCATTACACGGTTTTGTCCCCCTACCTCCAGAACCGGTGTAATGACTGAATCCTTCTCTCACCCACACTCGAAAGAGGTCTAACTCCTGGGAGGACTCACACGTTCAGCTCGCCTTTCCGGCGCAGGCCAAGTTGGAACTGAGTTCACCTGCAGCTGGTGTGACAGCCAACGTGCCGTGTAGGTAAGTTATCACTTTTATGCTCTTCTTTTTTGGTCCACTTGGGCTCTCACTGACCTGGCATGCCACGTGGCCCTCTCCCTGCAACGCTGCTTAATGAGGAGAGAGAGCTAAGGCAGGAAGGAGCAAAAGAAGCTAAACTGTGCACCAGCTCCGTGACACGGTACCTCAAGAGGGCATTTTAGTAAGTCTGTATTATAGCACAGTAAATTATCTCTCTGAACGAACTTGAGGGAAACAAGTGCATTCCCTCCACTCCATAGGTCCTCAGCATCGAGTCCCCTCCACAGAATTTTATTGCTGTTAACAACCATTTGATCAATACATAGGAGAGGTGCCCTCTCAAAAAAAAAAAACTAGGCTAAAATCTCTTGGACGTAAACATGAGCGACTTCTCCATGACCATTATCTCCCCGGGGCAAGGGAAACAGAAGCAAAAAAAAATGAACAAGTGGGACTATACCAAGCTGAAAAGCTTCTGTACAGCAAAGGACACCACCCATAGAACAAAAAGGCATCCTACAGTATGAGAGAATATAGTCGTAGGTGACAGATCCGATAAAGGGTTGACCTCCAAAATAGACTAAGAGCTCACGCACCTCAACAGGCAGAAAGCAAATAATTCAATGAAAAAACGGGCACAGGATCGAAACGGACATTTCTCCAGAGAAGAAAATCAGATGGCCAACAGACACAGGAAAAGATGCTCGCTCCACATCGCTCATCACCGTCAGAGAAATGCCATTTAAAACCACAATGAGCTATCACCTCACACCAGTCAGGATCGCCACCATCCAAAAGACAAACAACAACGAATGTTGGCTGGCGAGGTTGTGGAGAAAGGGGAACCCTCCTACACTGCCGGTGGGGATGTATATCAGTTCCACCATTGGGGGAAGCAGTATGGGGGTTCCTCCAAAAGCTCAAAATAGAAATACCATTTGACCCGGGAATTCCACTCCTAGGAATTTACCCTAAGAACGCAGCGGCCCAGTTTGAAAAAAGACAGATGCACCCCTATGTTCATCGCAGCACTACCTACAATAGCCAAGAAATGGAGGCAACCTAAGTCGTCCATCCGTAGATGAGTGGATAAAGAAGATGTGGTATGTAAACACAGTGGACTATTATTCGGCCATGAGAAGAAATGGTGCTAGAGGGTATTATGCTCAGTGAAATAAGCCAGGCAGAAAAGGACAAGTATCAAACGATCTCACTCATCTGTGGAGTATAAGAACAAAGAATACAAACTGAAGGAACAAAACAGCAGTCGACTCACAGAACCCAAGAATGGAGTAACTCGTTACCAAAGGGAAAGGGACTGGGGAGGGTGGGTGGGAAGGGAGGGATAAGGGGGGGAGGAAGGGGAGGCATTACTATTAGCAGACATAATGTGGGTGGAGGGGCACGGGGAGGGTCATACAACACAGAGAAGACAAGTAGTGATTCTGTAGCATCTTACTACGCTGATGGACGGTGACCGTCGGGGTGGGGGGGAGGGGGCGGACTTGGTGATGGGGGAAGCCTAGGAAACATAATGCTCCTCATGTAGTTCTTCATTAATGATATCCCCACCCCAAAGAAAAGGAAGGGAGGGAGGGAGGCAGGGAGAAGAGAGGGAGGGAGGAACAGAAGAGAGAGAGAGAGAGAGAGAGAGAGAGAGAGAGAGAAGAGAAAGGGGGTGGAAGAAAACAGAGAAAGAGAAAGGAAGGGAAAAAGGGAAGGAGAAAGGATGAGAGAGAGAGAGAGAAAGAAAAGCAAAAGAAGGAAGAAGAAGAAAGAGGAGGCAGAAGAACAGGAAGAAGAAGAAGAGAGAGAAAACAGCAAAGAAGTAGAAGATAGAAGAAGAAGAAAAGATGTAAAGAACAAGAAGAAAGAAGAAGGTAAGAAAGGACACCAAGAAGAAAGAAAAGAAGAGCAAGAACAACAACAACAAGAGCAAGAAGAAGAACAAGCACAAGGAGTAGCATTTTCCTCTGGCATTGAAAGAAAAGAGTAAGCACGCACATACACGCAAGCACGCATGCATACGCTCACGCGTTCATAGGCGTGCGTGCCCGTGTACCCATAGACACCTATACCTGTGAGTCCACGTGTATGTATACCACCACACGGTGGGTGTTCTTTGTAAGGACACGTTTCTCTTCCTAAAGACTTAGGGAGGGACAGGCAAAGTCACCGGAATCGCCACAGACGGCCTTGTCAGGAAACAGGAATAAAGGAAAGGCTCCAACCCCACGGAGACCTCGTCGTGATGTCGGCCGATGGACAGACGCACGAACCAAACCGGCCTGAACCCAGCAGAACTCCGGGCACATGTGTTTGGCAGGAACACAGAGAGGAGCGGGCGGGAAAGAGAAGAAGGCCGGTCAGCGTACTAGAAGGGCCCCAGAGAGTAAACCAGTGAAAAGATAGAAAGCGCCAAGGCCAGGAGCAAGTTGGCCTAGAAGTGTGAATACTCCCCAGGCAAAGAAAAGCATCTCAGCCGTAGCCTGTGCTTTCCTCGTGTCAGTGAGCACATACCAGCGTCAGACTGACTTGAGCACCTGCCCAAAGGCCCAGCCTCTTCAGGAAGAATTCTGTCTTAAAGCTAAGATTGCATTTTAATCAAACCGATGGCGCCTCAGCCCCCACTGGAGGCAAGGCAGACCATCTTGACTGATATGTTTCCACACAGAAGCTGATTGCCCAGGAGAGGGATCAACGAAGTATATTTTCTGGAGGAGGAGGAGGAGGAGGGAGGGAGGGAGGAAGAAACTTAATGTCTGAACAAAGATGAATATTCTGGGGGCACTTTGGCCGGTCCGCAACCGGCCCGGGGTCGCAGCACTCCTGATCATCGTCCACTGCCTAGCCTATGAAATAAAAACCAAAAACCCGACTCTGAAACCGTAGGTGCGCTCCTCTCTCTGAGGTCGCCTGCACTTTCTAAGCTCATGCCTTCAAACTTTATCTCACACTCCCCTCTCTCCAAGTGTACACTTGCTCTCTTCCAATAAAACGGAAACCTCTCGGGGCGAGGGCGCCCCTCCTCCCTGAGGTGGCCTGCACTTTTCCTCTCTTTCAGTCACTTACAATAAAACGTTTGGTCTGCTGCTTCATTACCGTGTCTCTGCCCTTCCATTCTTTGTGGCGGCAGAGGCAAGAGCCGACCGAGGAAAATACACAACGCCCCCGCCCTACCCGCAAAGGTGTGCCAAGGCCACTCAAGGGAGGAAAGCCCTGACCGACTGCCTCCCTGCCCAAGGGGATCGGGGCGGTCAGACATCCACGCCCTCCTGGAAAAAGACGCCAGGGGCGGGGGTCGAGCCAGCCAGCCAGCGAGCGAGCAAAACCAACCTGCGGGACAATCTTCACCAAAGCCCCTTGACCTCACACATCACACACACACACACCACCTGGAAACGGGTCCCCACGCTTCCCCCGTGCAAGTGCAGTGTGCAACCGGAACACCTGGGACACGCTTTTGGGGGGTGGGAGTTGGGGGGGTGGGCCGGCCCCCCAACCCACAAACTCCCCTTCGGGCCCTGCACCCTCCTAAACATGCCCTGTTTCTTGAGGCGGGCGGACACAGGGATCCCGTTCACCGGGCCCGGCTGCTGCTGGTGAAGCAGACTCCTCCGGTCCCTGTCCCAGGCCTCAGTCCAGTCCCCTCCTTCTGGCTCGCATCGGTCAGGGCTCACGAAGCCCTTTGATGTCTTCTGACATCCATCTCCACATCTCTCCTCTCTCTCTCTCTCTCTCTCTCTCTCTCTCTCTCTCTCTCTCTCTCTCTCTCCCTCCCTTCCTCCCTCTCCCTGTCGGTCCCCAGAGAGTTTTGGATTTGTCAGTGGGCAGCAGGGAGGAGAATCCTTGAAACTTGAAAAAGTTAAGCAGGCGCGCCACCTTCCGTCACCAGAAACCATGGGTCTGGAGGCTGTGACTATCTAGCCAAATCATACTCAGCTCATTTTACGTCCTGAGGAGTTAGCTTCATAACCATCCTGTTGGAAACCCTGTGACCGATGGGACAGAAAAGTGAGTGACAGCACCATTGGTGGCCAGACACAGCTGAACCAAAATATGTTAGAAAATCCCACGGGTTGAAAGCGAGGGCTCCGAAAAATCACTGCCAGCCCTCAGGGTAATGACGACCTAGAAGAACTTTGGCCACTAGGAGGAGCATTCCAACTAGAATCTAAGCAAAGTCTTCCAGATCCCAGCATAGCCTCGAAGAAAGCGTCGTTACAAAAAGCGAATGACAAATAAGCCTTGAGAGGATATGTATGAGGGGAGAAAATATGGGGGTGGGGAGATGTGAAGTCAGTGTGGGGGAGAAAGGAAGGACTGTAATGCTGAATGTAACTCCAACTGCTACTTTATTCCTTTCCACGGCCACCAAGGGGAAATCTGGTAGGGACCAGAGCCGGTAGATAGAGAGAGCATCCTGGGAGGACTGGCAGAAGCCCACATCTTTGCCGGAAGCAGCTCTTCCGAATCTGTGTCTGTAGGGTCCAAGCAAGGCAGGGAAGTAACACTGTCTCTTCCTTTCCAAATCCAGACATATTTGTTAAGGAGGAGCCTTGGTCTCCCAGGAATAGCCACTGCCTTCTTACCATTTCTTTCTTTCTCTTTCTTTCTTTCTTCCTTTCTTTCTTCCTTCCTTCCTTTCTTTCTCTGTCTCTGTCTCTCTCCCTCCCTTCTTTCTTTCTTTCATTGTTTCTCAGAACATCCTACACCTGGGCTTGGCTTTCTGCCTACCTGGCACCTATGGCAGGGTGGGTGGGGCGTCCATTCTTCCCTGCTGCTGTCTCTGCCAGTGGCTCTGGAGCCTAGGAAGGTCATGTCCTCTGCACCCTCTTTGGGGAGTTCCACTCCTTACACCCAATGGGGTGTTTTTCAATAGTGCCAAAGATATTTCACCTCTGTCCTGGCTGGAAACCGACAAGATATTTTCAAAGAAAGAAGACTGAGTAGTTTCGGAGTCACAACTTGACAAGATCGGAAGGTGATATTCAGCACCCCCTAGGAGTTTTCTGGTGAAGGGTCTTCTTGACCCTGAAGGACAGTGAGAAACTAGGTACCCAGAGGGAAAGAACCCCATGGAGGATAACGTAGGTGGAGAAAGCTAGGAAGCCTTTCCAGTGGCCACCCGATTCTTTGAGTTGACGATGCCAGGGTTCTTGTTTGTGAAGTCCAAGAATGAGTTTCACAGACACCCAAGGTAGGAGAGCCAGGGAGAGGCTTTCTTTGTTTAGAAATAAAGTGAGAGAGGTGGGGGTGGGGGGGCGGAAGGGGCTCTTGGCTCACCCCAGGAGGGAACAAGAGAGCCTGCGGTGGTGTGTTGTCTAGGGGATTTAGAGGCAGTGGAGGATTTTTGAGAATTGAGGGCTTAGGGTGTGGACTTGCACCACCTGCCCTGTGCTGCCCTGCCCTCAAGATGGGCCGGCTGGGTTGCTGTCTGTCTGCCAGGGCTGTTGACAGTGAAGTCACGGGTTATGCTGAGATGCCTTTGCCGAACGCTCAAAACATTCAAGGCCGAGTCGCTCCTGGCCTTCTGACCTGGAACTGATCTCACTGAAGATGTCTACATTCCTAGTCTAGTGTCTCGACCCTAGAGAATTAGTGTGACCTCGACTCTGCATACCGCTGAACACAGAGTTTCGATAGGGACTTGACATGGATTGTGACATGGCTTCGACCGTGAATGTCTTGCCTTGCTTTCTCCGGAGGCCCTCACCCTACTCTGTCTAAGCCCACGGGTCCCTGTCTCATTCCCCCCTCTACAGATAGAGACCCTAGCTGCTGCTAGGGAAAGGGGGGCGACGACGACCGCTCTGGCTGCTTCATGCTGAGAAGGGGTGCACTAAAGGGCGCAGTCAGGTCTCCATCAGCGGTCAGTTGAGGAGGCCCTCGGAAGACGGGCACTTCTATTCCGGGTTCCATTTCTATGACTATTTGCAGTTTTATGGCCTCTAGGCAAGGTAGAACCAATGGCGTTATGAGGTTAAATAGCAACATCTGCAGTTGGATCTTCCATTCCGGAAGGACCAACGTGATGAGATGAAGAATGCGTGGTGGAATATGGGAACCGGAAAGAGCGAAACTTTAATAGAAATGATGGGGGGAGAAGAACAACAACTAACACATCTGGAGAATCGTAGCCAGATATTTTCTGGGGAAACTAGAATTCTGAATTCAGTTTATGTTGTCCCCATGACTAGTACTAGGATGTAGTACAGATAAAGGCCGCGTGATTGAAACGATACTACTCTCCCCTAGAAAATAACTAATCTTTGGCTCGATTATTTGCATAAACGCATCCAGAAGAGCAATCGATTACGTAGGCTTTTTTAAATGGGCTTTGCTGGCACTTTTCACAAGGAATTTCAGATGGAACTTTCAAAGGCCCCGTGAGGCCAGATAGCCAAGCCAGACTCGCCATCGGGTTTTGCCTGCAGTACCTGTAGATTTGGGTGAATTCCTCCCTTCTCCAGGTCCCCGAGACATCCTGAGGTTCCCGTACCTGCCAGGAGGTGACCTTCCTCAGTCACCTCGTCAGGCTGCTGGGAACCCTATAAGCAAGGTACCAGGCCTGTTCTTCCAAGGGGCTTTGTTGGCTTTTGTCAGGTCTACCTTAGTTCCTTAAAGCTGTCCGTTCCTATCTGAGTTTACACACGTGCCTCTCAGGTATCCCATTCCAGTCAAAGCCTTGCGAATATCACCAGTGTTTTTAATGGGTCCTCTTACAGGGAAAGCAGATTCCTATTGAACTCATGCAAATAAACAGACTGCCAGGAAGTATCACAATAGCCACGGAGAGTTTTTAAATTCTGGAGGGATCAGGTAGAAAGATAAAGTTTCAGTTCTGCTTATACAGGCAGTCATTTACTAAACTGTTGGCAGCTTATGGGCAACACTCGAAACAAAAAGCCACAAAATCATCTTCCTTAGTTTACGTAGTCGTCCTAGGTAACTAATACCTGTTCTGCTGAAATCTAGCTCTTGACTAGCTTAGGAGTAATAAAACAGTGACTAGAAATGACAAAAGACTGACAAATGACAACGGTTAAAGATCTGATGAGAGAGCTTACCCTAAGACAGTGGACATGAGGAAATTTGGATTATTTTTGTGACACAGAACATTCAGTCACAAAGTTTAGCATCATTCCCTTTGGCAGTGCTCTCCAGGTAAATAAATAAACAAATAAATAAATGTGTGCGTGCGTGCGTGCGTGCGTGCGTGTGTGTGTGTGTGTGTGTCAGTCAGATAAATAGGCCAAATTAGCCAAATATTTTCCCCGACGAGGAGAAAAAATTCCTCTGACAGGTTCCAGGGGCCCTCGGGAAAATATCAGAGTTAAGTAGAGGTATAAGCACCTTTTTGAACTTGATTCTGGGACGCCGTCAGAAGGAAGTTTCTTCGGCACTTGCCTCAATAAGATGATACGTTGCCAAGAAGCAATACTTATCCACTTAACCAGCATGACCACAAAATACCTCAAAGGCAAATACAGAAGGTTCCACAGTCGTGAGCAACGTTTAGCTTTTAGTCCTTTTACCGGGGGGATCTCATTTTCTTCAATACTCAGACGACTCCTTGAGACTTGAAGCATGAGAAACTGCTTTGATAAAACCATTAGAAAACCTTTTGCAATCTTTCAACACGAAGAGCAGCAGACTAACCGTTTGAGAAAACATTGTCTTGTTCGCCGAAAACAAAATTCGAATTTTGCCGTGTCCTTGATATCGAGACTCATTTGCTTTTATTTCACAGAGCATGACCATATCCGTTTTTCCACAAGCTTTCCACAACTTTCCTTACACATCCGTGTTCTCCCTCTTTAAAGAAACAGCTGTACTTTAGAACAAAGTTACTTCCTTTTATCCAAAGACCCGTTGTTTTTTTTTTTTTTAGCATGCACAAATGTTTTCCTCATGACTTCAAATACTTTTAGTTAAAATTCAAAATCGTTAGGAACTTGCAATTTTCAGTGAACACTGAGAAGTAGGCTATTGTAAGCCGTCACACTAGCCTTCTTTAGATGGACAAATTTATGAGCACCTTGACTAATTTCTGGAATCGTGTGCTTTAAGGCACAGTCCCACTAAGCACAGAATATGTCTGAACTGAGCAAAACTTTAAGATTTTAGGTGACGACAAAAATTCTCAGGCAGGCTGTCGGTGGGATTACACACTGCGACACACAATTAGTATTGAGCTGTTCGCTTGCTACACACTTAGCCGACTCATTCTTCACTATGCCAAACCTTGACTGAATGTGAGACAGAGTCAAGCCTCTAAGCATTTTATTCTGGGAAGATTTAGCAGATAACATCCACCTAAATGACTGCAGGTGAACGTAGGCAGCTGAAAATCCCAAGGACACGTCCCTTTCGGTTCCACTTAAATTAGCATTCACGCTTCACATCTTTTATTGGAATTTTCTGGAAGTTTTAGAACGCCCAATTTTCACAAGCGCTTGTCTGTAAATCCATTTTATTAGTACCATCCGGAGGTAGAAATAGATTTCTCATTGACCCACTTAGACACACACACCAACATACAGATTGAGATGTAATGTACTACAGCTAGCAATACTTTTCATGAGAGAACATATACACAGACAGACAGATAAACCGACACAAAGATTTGAGTTACTAATATATCCAATTGCCTTGCTTCCTTTTAGCTCATTTGACCCAAAGTGTCTCAGTTCTCAAGAATACACTCTGAAGGTGAGCAGTTGACATAACTGGGTAAAGGTTTCGACGGCCCCAGACTAACAGGGCTGAATGAAGGCTCTGAAATGATAGGGACTGTGTGTGTCCAGGGGGCTGGAAATAAAATGCAAGTACCATTCTAGCACCAGTCACTGAAAGCCAGGCCGTGCTGCGGAAGACAGATTTCTTCCGTTTTGGGGAGTCTAGTTTAAAAACAAAAGAGAACCTCCAAAATTTTGAAGATAATGAGCTCGATAAGTAGACTAGGTTTTCACCAAAAAGATTTAGAGAACGAGTCCCCTATTGTAGTAGTTCACAGGACTTTTGACTATTTTCTTTCCTTGCATTAAAATAGATTTGGCTGCATCACCTTATCAGACTGTCTACTTCTCTTGGGGGCCAAGCCTCTCCGTTCGAGAGTTTGTATTGAGGTCAGGCTTGTGGGCAGAAGAGAAGACACTTCTTCCTTTTCAGGCTCTGGGGACCGACATCCCTCCCAGTTCTTTAGAAAGGCAAGCCAGAGGCGTGTGTGTCTGGCTTTAACTTGAAGAGGAAGCTCCCACCTGGGAGAGAGAAAGACAGCCGTGCGACACACCCGGTCGGTCGGTCGGTCCGGTCGGTCGGTCGGTCCGTCGGTCGGTCGGTCGGTCGGTCGGCCTTTTCTCTGTGGGAGGGCGTCCCCTCGCTTCGCCCTGGAGCCTGGAAAGATTTAGCAGATACCATCCACTTCAATGCCTGCCGGTAAACTTAGGCAGCTGATTGTAGCAAGGACACGTCCATTTCGGTTCCACTTAAATCAGCCTTCGTGCTTAACATAACATCTTTTATTAGAATTTTCTGGAAGTTTTAGAACGATTGGTCATCACCTCCTCTGCCAGGCCCACTGGACTTGAGCACTCCTTACCAGCGTGGCCTGCACCTTGCCTCGATTCCCCTCTTGCCTTCCCACTGAGCAAGAGTCGCCTCGGAGCTCTGGATCTCGTGGGACCTTACCAGTGTGCTCCTCCTTTACGCCTTTTGGGAGTTTGGCTAGTTTTTGTGTACCCGCCCAGAAGTGGCACTCTTAGAGGATGCCAGGTAGTCAACAGTTCCCCTAGTTCCGTTGGATGCCTCGCTGGAAACTGGTTCACCCAGAGCCAGAGAAATGAAAGTCCAGGAGACTGAAAGTAGACCCGAGTGTTCCTATCCTTTCCCAGTCTGGAACTCTGGGCTGCTGCTGCTGCTGCTGCTGCTGCTGCTGCTGCTGCTGCTGCTGCTGCAAGTCCCGTGTGTCCCGTCCACGGTGACAGCACAGCACGTCAACCTCACGCATGAAAGTAGATGACTCTCCCGATGAGAGGTGGAAGCTGATTTTCCTCACCAGAAATGGTTTACAGAGTCAACGTGCTAACGTGTAAGAGGCAGAGGCAGGCACCAAGAGAAAGAGACAAACAGTTCCTTCCGTCACTTGCAGTTTTTTTTCACTAGATCGTAAACTCCATAGGAAGGAGAACCATTTCCTTAGCTCTAATGCCTGGTCCAGACTAGCGACTGAAAACATATTTGGAGTGAACTGAACTCTGCATTGACTTTTTTTTTTTTTTTTTTTTTTTTCCTTTGGTGTTGTCGTTTAGGTCCTTGGAACGCGGCAACCATTTTCGTGGCATTTCAGCAAGATGTCTCCACGGGATTACCAGAACTCCAATTTTGACTCTGATGTAAAATGTACATGTAGGTGCATTAAACTATCCGGGTGCCAGTGAGTCTACTGCAAACTCTTCCTCTCTGATTCTGATGCTTGATCCTTTAAGAGGCAGTTTTCGCACGGCTGCCCAAACGGCCTACATACGTGAGGGCTAGATGTGGACAAGCTTACTGAGAGTTCATAGGAAATCTTTCCTTGTGAACATTTTACTGACCCGGGTATTCGTCTCGTTGATTTACACTGCACATACCAGACAGGTAGGGTCTTTAAAAGTCCATATTTCTGCTTTGCTTTTCACGTTGAAAGAGTCCCAGTATTTTGGCCAAAGTATATACTTCAGGGAGTCCTTTTTTGTTTTTGTTTTTTGTGCCCACCCACCAGCCACCCCGTACACTGTATTGACATCCGTGAAAAGTGTATCTCACATGTGTGTGGGGGTGGTGGGGGTGGGGGTGGGGGCGGGGGTTCAAAGTGCACATCCAAATATTGGAAGTCTGATACACTGCACTGTGTTCTGGAATAAGATGTAATATGCTCGCACCAGGATCACACAGACGGTATGCATCTGTAATAACTTCTCTGGAACCTATTCTATAGATTAAGATTCTTCTATTCAAACAAATACAAATATCAGATACGCTTCAGAGGAGTTGATGATGCTAACGGTCTAAGATTCAGAAATGAGAGGAGGCAAAATTACTACCTCTGAAACTTGGAGAAACGAGGCACATAAATATCCGTCATGTAGCTGATAGGTATCCAGGATAGCCACACAAGATCGACGTCAAACCTCCATGGGGGTGGGGGGGAAACGCTTTTGAAAGGTGAAAATAACCCGCGACTCAATGGCACAGCACACAGGCTGCTGTCCATTTATGCAGACACTTCCTGTCAGGAAGGATGGATCCAAGATCTGTCCATGAAAACCAAAGCAAAGGAAAGACTCGTGGATACCAGAGCAGACAAGAAGCACACACAGCAGAGGTCGAAACATGCGTTCATGCTAGAATCCAAACTTCTGATTGCGTGCCGTGTCACTGACGGAGGGCTCGCTGGAAATCCAGACGATGGTGCAAGAATCCGGGAAGGGTGATTCACAGGCGAGCATCCCGGAATGGTCCTTTTCCCCCTGACGAGCTACTTCCTCTCACCAGTCACCCGAGAACTGTACACGGAAACAACCTTGAGATACCGTGGCACTGCCATTCGATGGGCGGACGTATGTGAAAATCTAACCGAACCCCGATGCTTACCACGTTGCTGAGTTTGGAGCCGTGGGCTCTCTCGTCTCTGCTGGCGGCAGGGAGACTTCTGCGATCACCTCGGAGAGTGGTCCGCAACACCTAGTTTATTTGGAGATGCCAATGCACTCACCCATCCTGTGGGCATCGTAGGCGACGGTCATTCTCGCCATGCCAACTCTCCTCACGGAGACGTGTCCAGAAAGTTCACTGCAGTACTGCTGTTTTAACTGTGGAACCCTGGAACCAGTGCCCATTAGCAAATGGACCGTGCAAGAGGTTTGTTTGTCATCTTTGGTTGCCGACACGAATGAGTACAAGGTACGTGTACTACTTTGGCTTCCCCTCAGGAACCATGATGAGTTAAGAAATGGCCAAGCGATGTGCCCTGTGAGAAGGTTTCGTCGTTTCAGAACATGCCAAGCAAGACTGCTGTGACACATATACTAAAAGCCTAAGAACACACACGGGAAGGGTGAACACCCCAATCTGGCTCATGTTTACCTCCGCAGAAACAGGAGGCAAATGGGCTCAAGTGATGCACGGGAGGCCTCCATCGCCTCTGCCACGTGTTACTTCTTCCTGAAAACATATTCCATATGAGAAAAGTGGGTTTATGAAAGCTGAGTGGTGGTCGTTCTCCACACATTTTTGATATGCTTGCTACTTAACAACAGAAACCAAAATTTTATAGATTAAGGGGGAAAAAAAAAACAGGAAGTGATGTCTCGGCAAGCTAAGAATCCTTCTAAGTGTCACAAAAGCCACTGGCAATAATAAATACAGGAAACATCTCTGTATGCAGGAAAAGTGGGACGTATGCTTTATGCTTTCAGTCAAAGAAGGTATGAGACACAGAAATGCATTTTCACTGGGGGGGGGAGGGGAGGAGGAAGGGGGTTGGAGGGAGAGGGAGGGGCTGGTGGCAGAAAGGAAAGAGGGAAGGAAGAGAGGAATTGAGAGAGGAAAAGAAATGGTGTCCTAAAAGTGTGAGAGGCTGGTTCCTGAAAAAAGGAAATCTTTGGACGAAAGCTGAACATAAAGAAGAAAGTTGCAGAAGGGCTGTGAAAAGGAACCTTGGGAAAAGAATCGACGTGTGTGATCAGGCCAGCTACGATCTAAATGAGTTTCTTTAAGATGATTTTTAATAGCAGAAGTAAGCTGGCACAAGAATAAAATCTAGTTTTCTCTGTGTCAGGAAGACAAAGTGTCCTGGGACTATTGGTCTGCTCTTCCTATGTGAGAGACTGTGAAAGGGCTGGTGTGTGTGTGTGTGTGTGTGTGTGTGTGTGTGTGTGTGTGTGTGTGTGTGTGTGTGTGTTGTGTGTGTGTGTGTGTTGTGTGTGTTGTGTGTGTGTTGTGTGTGTTGTGTGTGTTGTGTGTGATGTGTGTGCATTGCCTTTAAAGGCATCGACTTTTCAAACGATTTTCCTGTGCTGGGTGTTGCCTTCATTGGGTCTTTCATTCGTTAAGAAAATGGAGTGTGCTTCCTAGTAAAAGAGCTGAGTTTTGCCAGCAACCGGGTCCCCTCCCGTATTTTGCCTGTGAAGACTTTCATTGTCCCTCTGGGCACACAGACAGCCAAGCATCTTTTTTCACAGTGTAGGAATGAATTAGCATGAGAATGGCCATCTTAAGGGCCAAAGAGCCGTTTTCTGAGTGCAGGACTCAGGAAAGGAGGAACTGGGTAAGGCTTGATAAACAGGTGTTGAAGAACAAGTTAATCATGGACACCGGGTTGCGGGCGGTTGCGACTCTGGTCAGCTTATCTTGCTGAACCACCCTAACATTTGAGGAGTGGTCTTATCTTGCTTTTGCTTAACCCCCAGGATGTAGCACAAGCCAAAATTTATGGAAAGTTACTGTGAGTCAGTGCTTTTCGAAAATGCCATAGAAACCCCTGGCTTTGAGTGCTCTGGGTCCTTGTGGAAACCCGCTGCGTCGGGCAGACACTTGGACCCCAGCTAGCTGGAAATAAACCTCGCTGTGTGACTTGCATTATCTTCTGTCTATTTGAAGAGGTGGTGGTCGACTCCGGACCCTAACCACAGTTATCCTAGTCTACGGAGTGTGTAAGTAAGTGCGAGTGAGAAAGAGAGGGAGAGGGAGCTGGAGAGGAGAGGGGGAGGGAGGGAGAGGAGAGGAGAGGAGAGGAGAGGAGAGGAGAGGAGAGGAGAGGAGAGGAGAGGAGAGGGCGAGGGGGAGGCGGAGGGAGGGAAGAAACCAGAAACCTGTGTTGATACTTCAGACAAACTTACTCCAGTCCAATTCTAAGTGGCTAAACTGGTTTTGATTGTGTGAAGTTTCCACGGGAAACACTGTCCGACAAGATAGGCCTACAAAGCTTTCTGTGTGCTCTGTTTGTAGGTAGGGGTCCATCACTGCTTTGGAAATGATGTGGAACTCCTAGAAATCGGGAACGTTCTAGTCTCATCGGATCCCTGACGATGATGATTCTGTTACCCCACGATACGGCTGTCATCCAAACGGAGGCTCCCGTGGAAGGAACGAAACCTGGGCTTTGGGGACATGCCCTAGCTGACTGGCCCACCAAGGTGGCAGCAGCCACCGAATCCATAAAGCTGGTGGCCCAGGTGGATCCAGTGCATGCCTCTCTCCTACCAGCACACCAAACCCGATCCGAACCCCCTGGCTGTCAGACGCTCGACATCCTGATGTCTCTGCGACACAGAAGCAGCCTGGTCCCGACTCAGAGAGACATGAAGACGGGCTCCTTGGTGGGTGGGTGGGTGGGTGGGTGGTTGCAGACATCCACAGTCGGTCAGGGCCGTGGGAAACCCAATCCAACCCGGACAGTTTGTGTGCTGCCCAAAGAGACGGCTCAGCTCACCCCCACCCACAGAAGTTCTTTCCAACCTCACACGTTGACATATGTCCAAGTACTTCCTGTGATGCCCCGTGGAGCCAGAGCCCAGGGAGTCGACGCCTGGATCCGTGTTAACTAACCTTTAAACCCCCCACCCCCACCCCCCAAAATAAAATATAAAATAAAATGAAATGAAATATTACAAAGTGGGGGTGGGGGTGGGGTCAGGGGGAAGGCTAATCCACCTAGTGACCCGTCCGTCCGGCACTCCCGATCTGCCATCTCCGATTCCGCATGACTAGGAAGGGAAGCAGCCGCCGCTGCCATCGCAGAGCGGACCGCTTCCACCTAAGGGTCCGGACCAGGCCTGTGTGTCCTGAGAGATTCACAACCACCCTCCTTCGTATCCCTTAGATTTCCTCTCCTGTCGTCATCCTTCTGAGCACTGCACATGAGGCGTGGGGTCCCGGAAATCTCAAGCCCAGGCACCCTCCTGAAATGCCTAAAACGGTTGGGTTTCATCGGGCTGTCGCTCTTATACCAATAAGGGCCCTGAGGGATCCAACCCCGACTTAGGGGAGACGGCAGAATGACGGTCGGGGTCA
>NC_080036.1:1994130-2121635 GCF_030020395.1 Manis pentadactyla | reverse complement strand
CCAGCACCATTTGTTGAAAAGACTGTCTTTTCCCCCATTGAATGGTCCTGGCAACCTTGTCAAAATTTATTTAACTGTATATGTGTGTTTATTTCTGGGTTCTTTATTCTGATCCACTGGTCTATAAATCTGCCTTTATGCCAGTACCACACAGTTTTTATTACTGTAGCTTTGTATTAACTTGACATCAGGAAGTGAGTCATCCACTTTGTTCTTTTTCAAGACTGTTGTCTCTTTGAATAGTACTGACATTTTAACATTACATCTTCTAATCTATGAACACGTGATGTGTTATTTATGTCTTCTTTAATTTCCTTCAGCAATGTTTTAGTTTCCACTGTATCTTTCACCTCTTTAATTCCCAAGTATTTTATTCTTTTCTGATGCTACTGTAAATGAAATTTTTTATAATTTCCTTTGCAGATAACTCATTATTCATGTAATAAACTTTTGTGTGTTGACTCTGTATCCTACTGCTTTGCTTCATTCATTTATTAGTTCTGTATTTCTTGTGTGTAAAATCTTAAGGGTTTTCTACATATACAACCATATTATCTGCAAACAGATTATTTTACTTCGTCCTTTCCAGCACAGATGCCCTGTTTCTTTTGCTGAACTAACTGCTCTGGCTAGAAACTCTAGTACTATTTTGAATAAAAATGGTGAAAGCAGGCACTCTTGCCTTGTTCCTGATCTTAGAAGAAAACCTTTCAGTCTTTCACTATTGAGTATGACATTCACTATGGGTTTTTCATGTGTGGCTTTTATTGTGTTGAGGGAGTCTCCTTCTACTCCTAGTTTTTTTAGTGTTTTATGGTGAAAAGATGTTGAATTTTCCAAATGTTTTTTTCTGCATCAACTGAGATGGTCATGTGGTTTTTAATCCTCCATTCTGTTACAGGCATACCTCTTACTGTGCTTCACTTTATTGCACTTTTTTTTTAAAACAAATTGAAGATTTGGGGCAACCCTGCAAAGAGCAAGTCCTGATCAGTCGACAGCCATCACCACACTGAGGCAACACCCTCCACAATCAAAAGGATGATGACTCACTGAAAGCTCCGGGAATGATCAGACTTTTTTAGCAACAAAGTTTTTTTGATTAAGTTATGTACTTAAAAAAAAAAAAAAAGACATAATGCTATTTCACATTTAATAGACTACGGTGTAGTATACACATAACTTTTATATGCACTGGGAAACCAAAAAATTCACTTGGCATCATTGCTATATTTGCTTTACTGCAATGATCTGTGACCAACCCTGCACACTCTCAGGTATGCCTGTAATGTGATGTGTTACACTGCCTGATTTTTCTATGTTGTACCATCCTTGTATTCCAAGAACAAATCATACTTTTTCATGGTGTATAATCCTTTAAATATGTAGCTGGATTTGGTTTGCTAGTATTTTGGTGAGGATTTTTGAATCAATAATAATAAGGGCTATTGATCTGTAGTTTTCTTATAGTGTCTCTGTCTGACTTTGGTATCAGGGTAATGTTGGCCTCACAAAATGAATTAGGAGGTGTTTCCTCCTCTTAAGCTTTTTTTGGTTAAAGTTTGAGAAGGGTTGATACCAGTTCTTCTTTAAATGTTTGATAGAATTCAGCAATGTAGCCAAGCCTTTTCTTGTCAGGAGATTTTTTGATTATTCATTCAATCTCCTTACTAGCTACAGGTCTATCCAGATATCCTATCACTTTGTGATTTAGTCTTGGTAGAGTCTGTTTTTAGGGATTTGTCCATTTCATCTAGAGTGTCCAATTTGTTGGCACACACTTGTTCATAAGTACTGTCTTACAATCTTTTTTATTTTGGTATAAATCTTTGATTTCAGTTGAGTCTCCCCTCTTTCATTCTTAGTCCATTTAGCTAAACATTTGTCAACTCTGTTGATCTTTTCACACAACCAACCTTCAGTTTCATTGATTTTCTCTTGTTTTCCTAGTCTCTATTTCATTTACCTCTCCTCTAAACTTCATTATTTTCTTCCTTCTGGTAGACTTAGTTTTAGTTTGTTCTTCTTCCTTAAGTTACAGCTAAATTGTTGATTTGAGGTCTTTCTTGCTTTAATGTAAGCATTTATAGCTATAAATTTGCCCCTTAGCACTGCTTTCTGTGTGTCCCATAAATTTTGGCATGTGGTGTTTTCATTTTTCTCTAAAGTATTACCTAATTTCCCTTGTGATTTTTGATACATTGGTTGTTTAAGTGTATTGCTTAGTTCCCAAAACTTTGTGAATTTTCCAGTTTGCCTTCTGTTGTTGCTTTCTAACTTCAGCCCCTTGTTGAAAAAGATACTTTGTATGATACCTATCTCTGTAAATCTAATGAGACTTAATTAATGGCCTAACATATGATCTATCCTGGAAAATATTCCATGTGCACTTGAGAAAAATATGTATGGTATTATTGTTGTGTGGAGTGTTTTGTATATATGTGTTAGATCTAGTTGGTCTATTGTGTTGAGTCCACCATTTCCTTACTTATATTTTGTCTGGTTATTCTATCTATTATCGTGAGTAGGGTATTGGAAATCTCCAACTATTACTGCAGATTTATCTATTTCTCCCTTCAATTCCGTCAGTGTTTGCTTTGTGTATTTTGAGGATCTGTCATTAGGAACATAAATGTTTACAATTGTATCTTCTTGCTCTTGATAATATTATTAATGCATAATGTTCTTTGTCTTTTTTAAATTTAAAGCCTGTTTTTTCTAGTATTAGTATAGCTTCTCCTATCCTTTTTTTGGTTACTACTAAATGCATGTAGTATCTTTTTCCATCTTTTCACTTTCAATCTGTTTGTGTGTTTGGATCTCAAGTGAATCTCTTATAGACAGCCTACAGTTGGATCACATGCTTTTATCCATTCTGTTGAATTGTCTTTTGATTGGAGAGTTTAGTCTGTTTACATTTGAAGTTATTACTGATAAGGAGGGACTTCTCTCATTTCACTATTTGTTTTCTATATGCCTTAGTCTTTTTTTGTTACCTCATTTCCTGTATTACTGTCTTCTTTTTAGTTCATTTCTTCTTTACTAAACTGTTAAAATTCCTTTTTCATTTCCCTTTGTGTATATTCTATAGATATTTTCTTTGTGGTTACCATAGGGATTATATTTCATATCCTAAAGTTGTAACAGTCCAATTTGAATTTATACCAGCTTCACACCAATAACATAGAAACTCTGCCCCTTTACAGCTCTATCCACACTCCTTCAATTATTGATGTCACAAAATTATGTTTTACAGTGTGCCTCAAAACAAACAATTCTTTAAATGTATTAGTCTCTCAAGTTACACAAAAAACAAGAGTTGCAAACCAAAGTTACAATATTAGTTTTTAGACTGTTTTTTTTCCTTTAAATATATTATTCTCTTAAATTATGCATATGCAGAAAACAAAAAATGTAGATACAAATCTTTGTTACAAGAGTACTAGCTTTCAAAATTCACCTTATATTTACCTTTAATGGGATCTTTCTTTCTCCACAAGGCTTCAAGTTACTGCCTAGTATCCCTTCCTTTCACCCTACAGGACTTCCTGGCCCATTTATTGCAGGGCATGTCTAGAGGTAATGTACTCCTTCAGCTTCTGTTTATCTGGGAATATCTTAATTTCTCCCTCACTTTTGAAGGACAGTTTTGCTGGATGTCGGATTCTTGGCTGACACTTTCTTTTAGTACTTTGAATATATCAGACCACGGCTGTGTGGCCTCCAGAGTTTCTGACGAGCAATTTGCTGATAATCTTATTGAGGATCTCTTGTATGTGATGATTCGATTGTCTCTTACTGCTTTCAAGATTCCTTGTCTTTGGTTTTTGGAAGTTGGATTATGGGTCTTGATGTGTGTCTCATTAAGTTAATCTTACTTCGAGCACAATGAGCTCCTTGGATGTTTATATTCATATCTTTTACCAAATCTTTTCCCCATTATTTCTTCAAATATTCTCTGTCCCTTTCTCTTTCTTCTCCTTCTAGGACTCCACAATACGAACACTGGTCCACTGCATAGTGTCTTATAGATAACCTTAGGCTGTTCATTTTTCTTCAATGTTTACTCTTTCTGTTCCTAAGACTCGATCATTTCCAATGTGCTGTCTTCAACTTTCTGATTCTTTGTTCTGCCTTTGAATCCTTCTACCGAATTTTTCATTTGTTATTGTACTTTTCAGCCCCAGAATTTCTATTCCGTTTCCTTTTGTTGAAATTTCTTTTGTTCATACATCATTTTCTTGACTTTTCCCACATCCTCTTTTAGTTCCCAAGTATCTTGAAAACAGTTGTTTTAAAGTTTTTGTCTAATGTATCTGTCATCAGGTCTTTTTTCAGGAGAACAGGAGTAGTTTCTGTAGATTTTTTTCCCCTTTGAATGGGCCATACTTTCCTATTTCTTCGTAGGCTTTGTGATTTTTTTGTTGAAAACTGGGCATTTGAATCTAATAATGTGGTAATTCTGGATATCAGATTCTCCTCCTTCCACAGGGTTTGCTGGTTTTGTTATTGTTTTTATTTTTATTTTTTGATTGCTGTAGGCTGTCTCTGTGCCAATGATCAGCCTGGGATGTAAACTTAAGGTCTTCTGAAGTTTTATTCTGAGTCTTTTGATGGGCATGTGTGGTCACTTTCTAATTTTGTCTGTGTATGCAGTTGGTTTTCAAATGTCCTAGTCTTTAATGTCTGGCTCCCCGCAGGGCAAAAAGAGCAAAATGAATAGGCAGAAGAGGGTGCTAACTAGCCCTTTAAAAATCCTAGCAGTCTCTTCAGCTGGAGGGACAGGGGCTTGCAACAATGGGTGCCCATCTTTTCGTATTCTGTGATCGGAAACAATAGTCAGTGATATTTGGAGGAAAGGGTCTTTTTTGCCTACCCTGGTTCCCACAAGTTATCTGTAAGCTGCACAGGCCTAGGAGTACAGGATGGGCAGTTGTTACTGTGCTAAGAGCTGAAATTGACCAAAATTAATCACAACTTATATCCAAACCTTCTCCTGGTAGTTCCAAGTCTTTAGTAACTCTGGAGTTCCAAAACAGTTACATCAGTGCAATTCCTGTCTAGGTGGGGAAACAGACTCCTGATGCTTCCTATTCCACCATCTTCCCAGAATCCTCTTTCCAAGGATCAATATATATTCAGTTCTATTCTTTTCATTACTTTATTAGCACTGCCAAAGTCTGTGGAGTTTTTGCTTACTCGTACTGTTTTTCAGTGCAAATATCCAACATGTCAGTTGTATCAAGGATTAAAAGACTTTATGTGCCTCACTTAAAAGGATAATTTCTACAAGAAAACACTTTCAGAGCTCAGAATAACTGACATACCACAGCACTCCTGGACTGAACATAACCCAACAGACTGCAGGTGTCCTGCGTTTGACTTTGAACATGAATGCCTTAGATACTTTCCATGACTTAACTCTCTCTGCTTGCTTCTCACTAGTGGAAGGCTTAGAACAAAAGGTGATCACAGGAGGAAATGAGAGGGAAGAGGCAGTTAAAGTCACTATATGGAGCTGTAATCTTCTACAAAATGGATATTTTCCTACAAAATAGGTACACACACAAATATATACACATATGTACATAAAATACATACATGTATATCACCATCAAACATGATTCTATACTCAAGAAAACAATCATTTTTCCAGGAAAAACAACAGGAAGCTAAAAAATTACATTAAGTACTGTCTACTAACACCCTCTTTTTCTGTAGCAAATTGATTTTAAAGCCCTTACTGCAAGCCAGATATAAATTCATTTGGATTATCGCAATCCATACAGCCATCCTATGACATAGGTACTATCACTATTTCTGTATTCCAAATGAGGAAACCAAGGCTTGAAGAGGTTGCACAGGTTTTCCAAGGTCAATACCTGATGAAAGGAAGAGAGAATTAAATTCAGATCTGACTTCAAAGCCCAAGCTCTTATTAACACATGTAAAAAGCTTAAAATGGTACCTAGCATATAGTAAGCAATTAGAAAACATTAACTACTGAAACAGTACAATAATTTATCTTAAAACAATGTTGTGTTTTTTGTGCCTTTGACAGTAGGTCGACCTTTCTGTGCCTATATTTCCTCATTTATAAGATCAGGACACCTATTTCACAGTTATTATGGAAACCACATAAATTCAGGCTATAAAGACATTTAGAAAAATACATAAGAGTTTAAAAAGGCAAGGCACTATTGTATCACCATTACACGTAAAATCTCTCTTGTACCACAAAGGAGGCTTTTGCACTGTAAGCACAGGCGCCTAGAACTTACTGCACCATCCTCATAACAAGTTACATTAATAAACTTAGTAAAGCTGTACTAAATTATTCCAATATGATTCTTACCGAATGACAAGCAAAGAAAACAATGAACTCTATTCACGAGTGTGATTATAAATTTGGTGCTTAGGAAGCTATATTTGCTCTTTCAGTTCACTAGCATTGAGGGTGAATTTGGGTTATACACCAGCAGTTCTGTTCAAATACAGCCAGGACAAAATACCTATAGTTAGAAGTATAGCAGTGTAACTCTAAATTCTGGGCACAGCTAACTGCCATATTTACTTATATTAAAAATGAAGAGAATAGCATTCCAAAACCCTGTTCTTTGTGTCAATGGTCTGGTTGTCAATTTTAAACCTTGGTAAGTCTTTTTTATTGATATGTATTAGTTTTATGTTTATTTTTAATACTGCTACGGTTTTGGTTTCTTTTTAATCATTCTGAAGAGTTAAAAAATAAAATAAAAAGCTGGTGAGGGAGATTTCTCAGTCGATTCCGCTAGTCACCAAAATCAGAACTATTCTGTGAAAACTAAGGATGCTTGGAACAGCCTTCTTGTAGTTGAAAATTTTAAGTACACATATACACACAAAACCAAAAAAGTACCCAACTATTTTTAAGTGTGTATCCATGAATATAGCTTTATCTGCATATTCCTAAACCTATTTTTCTTCCTTTAGGATTTTTATCCTAAGGGTAATGTTGGTGAACCCCTTTGTAGTCCATAACCATTCACACTCCCATTTTTAACTCTCCAAAAAAAATCCGTTACTTACAAATCACTTCAATATCTGGTACTTTATTTTCTGGAAACACTTTATGTCTAATCTAAATTCCTTATAGTGAAATTTAAACTTGATTCCTCTCATTTCTATTTTCTCTGTAAAAGACAAGTAAAACCAGGATGCTCAAAAAAGATTAAGCCCATGCCTAGGTATATTTAAACTGTCATCATTCCTAAATCTAAAATACTAATAAAGTAACAGTTATTTCAGATGTAGTTGTTTGAACTGAGCTAACAAAAGGTTGTTCAATAGATAAAAATGATTTGTCAACAGCTATCAATAATAAGGACAGAACGTAAAATGAGTTCATTTCTCCATCTACACCTGAAGCAATTAACAACTATTTTCTGAGCACTAACTTTCTCTGCCAGGAACTGACCTAAATGCTAGAAATAAACATAACAGATACATTCCCTGATTCCAAGAAGTTTAATGTTTAGTGAGGGAGACAGATAAAAAAAAATGACTACATGGCAGAGTTGCAGACTCACAGTGCTGTAACATTTAACTCAGAGCAAAGACAAAGACAAAAGTGAAAAGAGAGGCTTCCTGGGAAAGGTGACCTCTAAGTCAAGTCCTAAAAGAAGAGATGGAAGTTTGCAAAGGGCAAAGACAAGCCAGATCAAGAAGAGTGCATGCTCTAAAAAGAAAGTGGCCTGCTTCTGAAGTAGCAAGTAGTTCCTTATAGCTGGAAGGTAGGGTATGCATGGGAAAATGTTAGGAGATAAGAAA
Organism: Manis pentadactyla; assembly: GCF_030020395.1. Classification (NCBI taxonomy): domain Eukaryota; kingdom Metazoa; phylum Chordata; class Mammalia; order Pholidota; family Manidae; genus Manis; species Manis pentadactyla. Next base: position 2,113,826 of record NC_080036.1, on the reverse strand, counting down.
GTAGGCTTGTGCCATTTCATGAAGGGCCAGTTTGCACTACAAAGGGCAGTTCACATTTTCTATTACCATCTTAAATACACCACTACTTTCCTGTAGAAGCAGAAAATCTAGAGTTCATACAAGGAGAACTTATAATTCCTAAGAATAAAATTAATAGTGTTCTATTGTCTATGATACCCAAAGTCCAACCTTGAAGTCATGGCATCAGTCTATAAACATGAACATTCTCCCTACAGCATCTGGACCCACAGTGAGTATCATTATATTATGGATGATGACATGAACCTTAGATATCCCTTCCAGACCTAGAAAAAGTCTTCCCCACTTCACGTCATATGTCACACTGAATTTGACAAAATCACTTTCAATCATGCATTCTGGCTTTTAGGAACAGAAAAAAAAGAATCTATCTTTTTCTACCATCTATCTATCAATCAGCAATTGTGCATGTGTACTTAGCAAATCCTGAGAAAAAGGTACTAAAATAGCTTCCTAAAAATAAAACAAGAGAAAATTAAAAATGGAAGATGATGCAGAATACAATCTACTTTTAATAACACTAGTCATAATTTAATACTGAAATTTTTTAACCTCAAAACATACTTATACTCTGCAACACTGGTTTGATAAAATCTGCACTATTAAGTCTGAGTGCCCATAATGCCTGCCCTAAGATATAAAAACACACCAACAAATGTGCAAATCCAGCAGATGAGTCACTCTGCCTTAGCCAATTCAATAATGTGATCAGTACCAATGGCAACAATCCCAGTACCTTTAATCACAGGGAAAAAACATCATCATCCTTGGGAACTCTCAAAGAAACCCAGTTTACTGCTTGATGTTGCAATGTAGAAATATGTACAAGGAAATCAAACACTGTCTTATAGCAACATCAAAGTGATGAACCTTCTGTATGACAGATCACGTAGCTCTCTCTACTAACACTTCACAGATTGCACCATAGAAAGAAGGTACATGATTATAAGACAGCAATAAGAAAATATAGGCATTCTCCAGAAAACATTTATCATTAACTCTGAAAATAGGAATGAACATATTTGATCTTATGGAGACAGTGCATTGTTTTCTGTAAGCATTTTACACTAGAATTCTATGTTTATATGCTTCAACTCAGTTATTATTTCTATAATTAACTTAAGTAACTGTGTCAAATTAACAAATGATTGCTTAACCTTGCAATAAACCTCTAGTTTATAAATTTACTATTTGATACTAGTCTGCTGGCAAGGACTGAACTATAGCATGATTAATATTTACTAAACTGAGCAACAGAGGTTAAAAAAGTATGGGTGTTACACTATTTTCCTTAGGTATGGTACACCCTACAGTTCTTTAAAAGCATTTGGCTTTTAGCACTTTATTCTTTAAAACAACAAAACACTAACTTCAAATCACTCTAACTTTCAACTTCACGTTAAATTACAAGTTATTCAAAACCAATTAAGCTAGAAACATCAACAAAACAGTTACAATACAAAAAAGTTAACAAGGCAATTTCTAGGCATCTTCACTTTTTATATAATATGCTGAAACTATTTTCTGAGCACCAATTAACAGAAAAGTAAATAAAAGGGTAATTTTCAAAAAAGAATATGTAAGTGTGTAAGTAGAATATACCATAAATCTCTATTTCCAAACTCAGGTGGTTATTTATTATGCTAGTTGCTAGACTCATACTAAAAACCTAAATATTGACTATGTGTATATAAAATGTACACACACACACACAATCTGCTCAAAGTTAAGCCACAGGCCAAGTAACTCTAAACCTCAGAACAAATTGCTCATGACCAGCTCATCAGTTTCTGCATTAAACTCAATCTAAAAGGCTCTTAAACTTATTCTCAAAGGAACACAAACTTGATTATTTATTTTCTGCTTTTAGAGTAAGGTATTCATGATTACTGTTATAATCCAGCATTAAACTGATTCAAATATACCACAAATAAAAATGATGTGTGTTTTCTAACACTCCTCACCCTCACAAAATGCACCCCCCCCAAAAAAATCGTTAACAAAAATATCAAAAGTATCCACTTGATGAACTTTAATGGGGCCATTAGCAAGCATTATTTACAGTATTATTTAATGACATAGAAATGTTCATGGTATAAAGTTAAGCAGAATAAAAGGACAACACTGTTCTTTTAAAACACAATATGGTGTCTGGAGTGGATATTTGAGAAGAAAAAAGACAATAGTGGAAAAACTGAGGAAATCCATATATAAAGTCTGCAATTTAGCTAAAAGGATTGTATGAGTGCTAATTTCTTTGTTTTTACAACTGTACCATAGTTACAGAAGATTAACATTAGGGAAAGCTGGGCATATGAGCGTCTCTGAACTATCTTTCCAACTTTCCTGTGATTCTAAAATTGTTCTGAAAAAAAGTTTATTTTAAAAATTATTCTTCATGCCTAGGAGCAAATTTGAAAGGATTCTCATTCAAAAAAAATAAAAATCACCATTTATTTTTCTCTCTCCCACCCGTACACAAAATACATAAAGGCAGAGGAAAAAGACTATATATACTAAAACACACTAAAATGTTAACATCAGTTCACCGGGTGGTAGGATGAAAAGAATTTTTCTGTTAATGTTTTCTATACAGAATTGCTTTTATAATCAACAACAAATAATTTAAGAACATACAAATCAATACTTTATTAAAGGTTCCTTTAGAAATAAAAGCTGGAAGTGTCTAAGCAGAGCTCAAAGGCAGACTACATACAAAACAGGTTAGGGCAGAGTGTGAAGAACACAGCAGCCAAGGGAAATTGCCTGAAGAATTTAAGTAGGCAAAAACCTAGTTAGTCAATGCTGGAAACCTGCCAAGACACAAAATGTATTAACTACTCTTAGGCTAACAGTGCTCACAGCGAGCAAACTTATGCTAAGAATTCACATCTTAGAGAAATATCCTGAAAGGCCCCCTAATACTAAGAATTTATGGAGATACAGAGACTGTGTTTATTCCAAACAAAAATAATGCAGTTGTGCAACTGTTTTATCTGTGCATAACTGCCTTCTGAGGGCCTTCTAGAAACACTCTTCAGCACCATGCTCTAAGTTTTTCTCCTCTACTACTTTCCTCACACTTTCTTACCTCCTGTGCCCAGTCCTTAGCTCTAGGCCTAAAAATGGCACTCTGGTGCATTTAGCAACATAGGTCGCATGAAGAGGGTTAGATACCACTGGGATTACAGAATCAAATCCCATTCCAGATGTCTGACAGGTCAGTATCACAAAAGTTTTATTTCTTTTTTTCTGACACTTTCAGGGTAAAACGTGTTCTAGCAACTCCATTAAGCTATATGAGGAGAAAATTTAATCAACAACAAAGGTTCCCCAATCAAAATGAAAAAACAGAATACATTTTGTCCGTTAAAGGAATCAGCCAGACAGAATTTTGATAAAGAATCTCTTCCAAGCTGTAATCAGGGTGATTTGTGTTGTTAGGCTATCTGCTCATATTGAAATAGCACTGTGCAGCCAGTTCTGGGTTTTGTGTTGTTTTTAAATATAGGTTTTAAATTTTATTTGTTTATTCTCACTCTCATTGTCAGCTAAAAGTAAAAAAGCCCCAGAACTGTTGCTTAATAAACATTTATGTGCACATCTTTTTTTACTCTTTCAAATTCTCAGGGACTCTTACACTCAGATATCCAGGCCTGTAAGAATAGGTGTGAAATAAAGCCCTATACTTGAAGACAAAAGAATATTTTATGTGAAAGTACATGGTAATTATTTCATGAGCTTCATAACAGCAATTTTAAGCTTCATGAAACCTTTCTGCTTACTTTCCAGTCTTGGTCTAGTTTAAGAAAATAGAGGCTATCAAGAAAGTGCTCCTCAGGTATGGGGGTCACTATTTTTTATTGTTGTTATTCTTTTGCATACTAATAGAGATAGATGCTGTTTCTCATCAAAACAGAAACAATTGATTTTAAGGCTGATCTTTTACATACCACTAAGAAAAAAAAGTTGCCAATTGAACTATGACATGCCACTGATAGTAAGAACACAAATTTCAGTGAATAAAATTGAAAAATGTCTCTTAGAATCAATGATATATAGTATCCTGTCAATGAAAACTACCAGCTCATTACAGATGACACTCACTAATGAATGGATGTTAAAAATATCTTTCCTTTGCTCCTTCCCAGATGCTAAAAGATAATCAAATGGTAAGACATCAGAGCGTCCAAGACTCACTGTTCTTTTGAGCCATGATAAATAAAACTACAACCAAATAATCTCACACTTTTACTAATTAACATATGCTACTTAATAGTTATTTAGCAAGATCCCTTTTTTAAATTGAGCTCAAAATTATCACTTAGATTTGCCTGAACACTGAAACACTTGACAGCTGTTTCATGAAAATGCATTGAATTGTAGCATGTCATAAATGCTGGAAATTTTGCATATAGTACAAAATTTCTCTTAGAAGCAATGTTATCATGTGGCTGTCAAAGTGAGCAAGTATACCCAAAGACTCAGGCAGCACCAGATGCCCTCCTGTTCATACCATATAGATTCAAACTGGCATTTGGATTATAGTAATTACAGCAGATGTGATGCCTGAAGAGTCTATCTGGGCAAGACAATTGCCTAAAAGTCATTATCCAAGCTGTATGACTTCTTCCAAGGTAGGTCACTCCTTGAAGTTCCTGCAGACTAGGGATGGACCTAGGTAAAGGTGAACAGACTCCAGGACTGAAACTACTGTTTATGGTGGATTCTGATCCTAATCCTCTCCCTTAAGCTCTTTTAATTTTTAACTTTAAAAGGTGCCTAACGTTAACTAGTATTTTCTTTCAGTTCCTCTTGAACTATCTATCTATCATATGCAATTCCAACATTAACAGCTTTGGCCTAATTATCTCGTATTTCTTTGGTCTAGTTATTTGGTAGTTATTTCAGCTAAAACAGGAATAAGATCACATAATTGGACAGCACAAATATGGAACATCACAGGCTACTGAAATAATGGTTCAGGTACTTACAATTTTTCTTGAAGTATTTTCTTTCTTACTAATTCACGGAAAAGTCTGTTTAAAATTTCAAATAATAGAACTCATTTTTTAATTCTTTCATTTATAAATAAACCAAAGGAAAAGATAGCCAAGTAAGGCTTTAAATTCCTTGTTGAAAAGGTTGAAATTGTTTGCTGGGTTTGCTAGCATGCACATTTTCACGTTTTGATTAATTAAAATGTTACAAATTAATATGCTTGTCTCTTAGAAAAAATATAAGGAACACATTTCCTCCCCTCACCCCCACAAGAAAATATCTGAGTTGCTCTTTTCCTAATGCATGGTCTGACTGTCAGGTGAGTCAGTCACACTTGCTTTAGTAATAAAAAGACAACCAAATCATCATTCAACTACCTAAGGCAAGGTTATTCTGAAAAGTAGAGAAATAAACTACTTATTTAAAACCAGTATTTATCTTTACATTATTAAAAATCTGTTAAAATTATATCAAAGAATAAGAAAGGGCTTTTGAGGTAGCAAATTATACTTTCAAAGGTACAGCCAATATTTTTTTTCAAGAATTTTGGTTGAAGATAAAAATTTTTAACTGATACCAAAGGACTTAAGGTTATATAAAAACTTGTTACCATTTGTGAGTAGGCCCTCAGCTGGCAGCAAATGCAGCATAATTAATGTTGGGCCTGTTTCAAGAACTAGCTGTGCCATACCCTTAAGCAAATTACTCTTCTACTAGATATTTTTTAAACTTGCATTGCTCTAAAGGTAGTATGTATTTACGAGTGGAATATAAGCAAAAATCTGGTAAAAGTTGTGCAGTACATCATTTTAGGTTATAAATCTACCTTAAGGAACTCAGTATTTTTTTTAAATAAACTTTATTTTTTAAAAAAATTTTTAGAGAAAAACTGAAAAGGTAATAGAGTTCCCATATATGCAAACCCAGTGTTACCTCATAGTACCATCTTACATTAGTATAGTATATTTGTTATAATTAATAAACTAATATACATTATATATAGTCGTACTTTATTTAAATTTCCTTAGGTTTTTACATAATATCCTTTTTGTTTCAGGACCCTATCCAGGATGCCACATTTCATTTAATCACATCTCCTTATGCTCCTCTTGGCTATTAGAGTTTCTCAGATTTTTTCTTTTTTGTCAGATGACCCTGACAGTCTGAGGGAATGCTGGGCAAGTATTTTATAAAATGTCCCTCTACTAGGATTTTTCTGATGTTTTTCTCATGATTAGACTAAGGTTATGGGTTTTCGGGAGGATAATGTGCCATTTTCATTACATCTATTCCTTGAAGCATACTATCAATATGACTTACCACTGTTGATGTTAATACTGATCACCTAGCTGAGGTGGTGTTTATAAGGTTTCTCTGCTGTCCTCCCAATCTCCTTTAATTAGTGGACTCTTTGAAGGAAACCATTATGAAGAAAACACACTTAGGGAGTAGGGAGCTATGCCCTACCTTGTTGAAGACAAGAGTATCAACCTAACTTGGAATTCTTCTGCACAGATTTCTCTCTCCTTCGTTTATTTTTATGTTCTATTATTTCACCGGTATAGAGCCATGGATAGCTATTTTATACTTCAGATTATAATCCAATACTACCGTATACTTTACTTATTTTCTTGCTCATGCTCAAATTATTCCAACTTTGGCCATTAGGAGCTCTTTCATTTGGCTCCGAAGTATCTTTGACATATTCCTATCATTGTGGTTTGTTTAAGCACTTTCTTACTTGTTTGCACCACAAGATGCTCCAGGCGATCTTATGTATCTCTTGCCCAGTCCTAGAATCAGCACTGGTTCCTTTAACTGGAGAACTGTATTAAACACCAGGATCTGGGAACCAGCGGTGGTCTTGCTACTATTGTGTCACTGCTGCCAGGGGGGTTCTGTTTTTAACTGAATTTTATGTCATTTTGTGGGGAATCTGCAAAACAAAATATGGAAATCAACTTATGCACAGACTAAACTAGGCCTGTGGAGTTTTAAAATTAATTAATGCAATTGCAGATGTTTTGCCATCACTTTTTTACATATGTCTTTTGAAAATAATCTGAAAACTGTGAGAATGGGACATGTCCTCTTTTTTTTCTTTTTTGAAACAGGAAACGGAACAAATGCATAATATCAGAAATAAAAAGGAAGCATCATTATGCTGTCTGTAGGTCAGCAAGCAGTTCACCAATTCTTGGTCTAAGGACCTACTTTAAAAAGTTAAGGATTTTTCAAAAACTTTTTGTTTAATTAGGTTCTATGTATTGATACTTACCAAATTAGAAATTAAATCTGAGAAATTTTTTAAATATTAATTTATATAAAGGAATAATAAGCCTATTACATATTAACATAAACAATATTTTGATATAAAGAACCTTTTTAAAAACCTATTTTCCAAAAAACTTAGTGAGAAAAGTGACACTATTTTATATTTTTGAAAATATATTTAATGGCTGGCTTTACAGAAGACAGCTGGATTCTTACAACTGATTCTGCAATATGTTGTTTTGGTTGAAGTATATAATCATATAAGAAAATCTAACCTTACACAGATATATAGCCGGATGTGGGGAAGTTGAGGTTCCTAAGGCCAGGATCCTCACTGAACTTAAACTACCTGATGATGTAACTGGCCTGTTGCTAGGCTACCACTTCCACACCTTTAGGCAATAAGCTATTACTGTGCTATATAGAGCTCAGCCCAGTACTCTGGGCGGAGGCAGAGACTAGTGCTCCATCTACTGCCAGGAGAATAAACCGGGTAATAAACCCTTACACCCAAAAGAACGTTTTGCTGTCAATTTATTTGGTCACACTGAATCCATAGCAAACTTGCCCAGGGCTGAAACCCATTGGCAAGACAATTGGCGAAAGTCGAAAGGGTTCATTGTTGACTAAGGAAAAAGACGGCTGCCCTTATGGAAGGGGTGCTTCAGCGGGCTGCCCCTGTGAATGGGGAAACAGTGGATTGTCCCCAGTGGGTATGTGGTCTGAGGTGGCTTGCCTCCTAGAGAATTGGGCCCCACCCCAGGACTGGAGGCAAGTGAAGGTGACACCTGAGACAGTAGGGGTGGCTCTTAGCATCGTAAGAAGATCCTTTGAGAAGCAGAGTGCCGGGAGGCAGCAGGGACTGTGGGTTGGATGCTTCTCAGTCTTAAAAAGGTCTACAGAGGAGACCCAAGAAATGGCGGCATGAGAACGCGAGCTGCAAACTTCTGTGGATTCCCTGAGGAGGGAAATGGCATTGATGCAAGAGGAGGTGGCACGAGAACATGAGCTGCAAACCTCTGTGGATTCCCTAAGGAAGGAGATGGCCTTGATGTGAGAGGAGGCAGCACAAGAGCATGGGTAGCAAGGTGCCATTGGAGACGAGATGGCAGCGCTGCCAGGTGTTCTGAAGGAGGAAGAGGCCATTAAGAAAAAAGACGAACTCCTGACGGAAGCACAGGCAGAGGTGGCATGAGAACGTCAGCTGCAAAGCACTGAGGTGAAAGTAAGACACCTTCTGAAGACTGAGATAGAAAGGTAAAGATTGTAGCAGAGGAGGCACTCGGGGGAGGGGAGAGAAAGGTGTCATCAGCCCCAAAAATGGAGGAGCTGGGGAAAGATGAAGGGGTGGTGCCGGAGGCACTAGCACCTCCTGTACTGAAAGCACACCCAGTGGTTGTAAAGAAAATAAAGACCCACCAGCTGAGAGTTCCCCAAGGACAGGAGCAGCCCCCTCCCCAGGTCGTGGAGCACTCTATGGTCCACCCCTATACACAGGCCGAGCCAGTGGATTTGGGCTCCTGGTTTCAGCAGAAGCCCTCGGAATCAGTATCGGCTTGGCTCCTGCGTCTGTGGGACTTAGAGGTGGATGGAATTGTTCTGTTGAGATCAGAGATGGGAATGCTGTCTTCCCTGACAGTGCAGCCTGCCTTGAGGCAGCGATTACAAAATGCACATCAGACCCCAGGGAGTCACTCCCTTCTTGATTGGCTTATGGCTGCACTTCGTGCTGTGTGGCCCAATCCGGGTGATCTACCATCCTGTCCAGTTAGATGGCAAACATGTGCTGAATTCCAACAGGTGCTACAAGAGTTAGGCATAAGAAATGCCATCTAGAGTCGAGAGAATTATGGCCCAGATGAAGAGATTTTCACTACTGGGATGAGAAATAATGTACTTCAAACAGCTCCTACATCCCTCTTTGGGTCTCTAGTGGTCATTCTTTCCCCTCACTGAGGGCATCCCATAAGTGAGGTGACACATAAAGTAGCAGACTTAGGAGAGGCAGAAGCAATGAGAATCCAGAAAGAAATAAGACCTGTTACCCACAAGAATAATTCACAGGGCCCCATGAAGGTTACTAGGACGCAGATGTGGGTTGATTTAATAGGGGCAGGAGCAGATGGGAGGAAATTAGATGGGAAGTCAAACAGGATCTTACTAGAGCTGTGGCAATACCTGAAACCAGAGCAGCAGTTCCAGCCATTAAGATCAAAGAGGCAGAGGTCAGAGACAGGGGCACAAGTCCGGCCTGTGTGTTTGGAAGACTTCCTGCTGGGGAGAGAGCCAACCTCAATTGAGCACACACAGGAAGGTGATTGGGGAACAACACTTGACTGAGGGGGAAGTCAAGGTATTCACCCTGAGGGACCAGGGGGGAACTGGAGGCCACATGCTGAAATAGCTATCCATTGGTCCCCAGTGAACATACAACATGTCCTGGCTCTGGTGGACACTGGGGCTGAATGTTCACTGATTCATGGTAACCCTGAGTGGTTCCATGGGACACCCATTATCATAGATGGATACAGGGGGAAGGCTATCAGAGTGAAAAAAAGCCTAAATCCCTTTGGGAATAGGGCGTCTACCCCCAAAGGAGTATACTGTGTATATATCTCCTTTGCCTGAGTATATTTTGGGGATTGATATCCTGCAGGGTCTATGGCTGCAGACCACTGCAGGTGAGTTCAGACCGAGAGTACATGTGGTGAAGGCAGTTCTGAGGGGACATGCTAGGCACCCACCCATAGCTTTGCCTGTGCCTCAGCAGGTGACTAATACCAAACCATACAAACCGCCTGGAGGGCATAAAGAGATTGGAGAAACTCTCGAGGAGCTGGAAAAGGTGGGTACTATAAAGCCCACCCACAGTCCTTTAAATTCCCCAGTGTGGCCAGTCAAAAAGCCAGATGGCTCCTGGCATATGACTGTGGATTACAGAGAACCGAATAAGGTCATACCCCTCTATGCATGCTGCTGTCCCCTCTATTGCAGGCCTGATGGATACCCTCAGCCATGAACTAGGAACATACCATTATGTGGTAGATCTTGCTAATGCCTTCTTTTCCATTGACATTGAGCAGGAAAGTCAGGAACAGTTTGCCTTCACATGGGAAGGACGGCAATGGATTTTCACCGTCCTCCCACAGGGATACCTCCACAGCCCCACCATCTGTCACGGACTTGTAGCCCAGGACTTGGCTACATGGGAGAAACTGCCAATGGTGTGGCTGTACCATTATATTGATGATGTTATGCTCACGTCTGATTCTCTTTCAGATCTAGAAGGTGCAGCACCTAGACTGCTGTTAACATTTACAGGAGAAAGGATAGGCTGTGAACACCACCACCAAGGTTCAGGGACCTGGTTTGTCTGTCAAATTCTTGGGGGTCGGGTAAGACCAAAGTTATACCAGAAGCAGTTATACACAAAGTCCAGGCCTTTCCTACCCCCACAACTGCAGCATTGCTACAGGAGTTTCTGGGTCTTCTAGGATACTGGAGAGTGTTTATCCCACACTTGGCACAAATTCTGAAGCCCTTATACCGGTTGGTACAAAAGGGCATCAGGTGGAACTGGGATGAGACATGTGCATCTGCCTTTACTACAGCAAAACGGGCAGTCAAGGCCATGCAGGCCTTGACTGTGATAGACCCATCAAGGCCCTGTGAGCTGGACGTTCATGTCACTGAAGACGGTTACAGCTGGGGTCTCTGGCAGCGGCTTGAATGAACTCGCCAACCCGTTGGATTCTGGTCACAACTCTGGAAAGGGGCAGAGGTACGATACACTTTGATAGAAAAACAACTGGCTGCCGTGTACCACGCCTTGCTGGCTACAGAACCCTTCACTGGAATGGCCCCAATAAAAGGTAATAACCACCTATGCCATCTTGGGGTGGGTACGAGACTGGACCCAAAAGCCAAGGAGTGGTGTGGCACGAACACCCACACTAGCCAAGTGGGGTGCTTACCTACAGCAGCGTAGTGCCCTCTCTAGTAGCCCCTTGAGTGAAGAACTCCAATGCTTGTTGGGGCCAGTGACATATACTAGTGAAAAGCAGGAAGAACTTGCTTTTGAACCATTAGTAGTAGAGTCCCTATTAGGAGGGAAGAGCCCCTATACCCAAAGATGCATGGTACACAGATGGCTCCAACAGTCGGCAGCTCCCAAAATGGAGGGCCATAGCTTTCCATCGTAAGACTGAGACAATATGGATGGAAGATGGTGAGGGTAAGAGCAGCCAATGGGCAGAGTTGCAGGCTGTCTGGCTTGTGATCCGCAAGGAGCCCTCCCCTATAGTTGTCTGCACAGACAGCTGAGCTGTCTATCGGGGCTTGACCCTGTGGCTACCAACCTGGTATCATGCCAACTGGCTGGTTGGTCCCCGACCCCTTTGGGGACAAGAATTGTGGCAAGACTTATGGGCCTGTGGTACAGTATACCATGTGACAGGTCATTTGCCACTGGCATCCCCAGGAAATGATGCAGCAGATAAATTGGCCCAGATAACATTGGTTACAAGGAAAGCCTGCCTCTGATGTAGCCCAATGGCTACATCAGCATTTGTTGCATGCGGGGCAAAAGACAATGTGGGCTGTAGACCATCGGTGGGGCTTGCCTTCGACCTTTGAAGAAGTTAGTAGAGCCCGGCAGGAATGTGTCATGTGCTCCAAAAGGGATGTACACCGAGTTCCACAGCAACATGGGAGAATAGTTAAGGGGCCTATACCCCTCGTCAGGTGCCAGATAGACTACATTGGGCCTCTACCTGTGTCAGAAGGATATCAGTATGTGATGACTTGTGTGGACACAACAGCTGGACTTCTGGTTGCTTTTCCCACCTGTTGTGCAGACCAGCAGATGACCAAACAAGGCCTGGAGCGTCTTTTTGCTGCCTATGGCTGACCACAGGTAATTGAGAGTGATCAGGAGACTAATTTTTTTGTTGTTGTTGTTATCATTAATCTACAATTACATGAAGAACATTATGTTTACTAGGCTCCCCCCTTCACCAAGTACCCTCCACAAACCCCATTACAGTCACTGTCCATCAGCATAGTAAGATGCTGTAAAATCACTACTTGTCTTGCCTTTAGTTAGTCTGCTTTCTTTGCTGTGATTTTATTTTCTCTGGTGACATCTATTTAGCCTTAGGAGTGCTCCCATCTAGAGCAGTCCCTCTAAAATACCTTGTAGAGGTGGTTTGTGGGAGGCAAATTCCCTCAACTTTTGCTTGTCTGGGAATTGTTTAATCCCTCCTTCATATTTAAATGATAATCATGCTGGATACAGTCAATATCCTTGGTTTAAGGCCCTTCTGTTTCATTGCACTAAATGTATCATGCCATTCTCTTCTGGCCTGTAAGGCTTCTGGTGAGAAGTCTGATGATAGCCTGATGGGTTTTCCTTTGTAGGTGACCTTTTTCCTCTCTCGAGCTGCCTTTAAAACTCTGTCCTTGTCCTTGATCTTTGCCATTTTAATTACTATGTGTCTTGGTGTTGTCCTCCTTGGGTCCCTTTTGTTGGGAGTTCTGTGTACTTATGTGGTCTGAGTGACTATTTCCTCCCCCAGTTCGGGGAATTTTTCAGAAATTATTTCTTCAAATACACTTTCTATCCCTTTTTCTCTCTCTTCTTCTTCTGGTACCCCTACAATGCGGATATTGGTCCTTTTGTATTGGTCACACAATTCTCTTAATATTGTTTCATTCCTGGAGATCTTTTTATCTCTCTGCATCAGCTTCCATGCATTCCTGTTCTCTGGTTTCTATTCCATCAATGGCCTCTTGCATCTCATCCATTCTGCTTTTAAATCCTTCCAGAGATTGTTTTATTTCTGTAGTCTCTCTCCCTACTTTGTTAGTTAGCTCTTGCATTTTTCTCTGCAGCTCCATCAGCATGGTTATGACCTTTATTTTGAATTCTTTTTCAAGAAGATTGGTTAGGTCTATCTCTCCAAGCTCCTTCTCAGGGGTTGTCTCTTTGATTTTGGTCTGGATCAAATTCTTCTGCCTTTTCATGGCAATAGAGGTAGTTGTGGAGAGCTGGCGCGTGTGTCGGCTGGGAGAACGTCCCTTCTTGCTAGTTTGTGGCCTTCCTCTCCTGGGAGAATGGTGATCCCTAGCCGCTTGTCCTGGGCAGCTGCGCACAGACGGGGTCTCTGATTCTTGCCCGGCCTCTGTGGAGTAAGCTCCGTGGTTGCTGTGGGCATGGCCGCTTTCAGGCTGCTGCTCCGCTATGGCGGAGCCACATCAGAGGGGGAATGGGTGGGAGGCTGTTTATCACCGTGAGGGGCCTCTGAGCTGCGCTGCCGCCCAGGGGGTTAGGGCGTCCGGAGTTCCCCGGGATTCCCAGCAGCTGGGCTGAGTGTCCCGGGACACTTCTGTCCAGCTGTGGGGTCCCTGTCCCTTTAAGACTTTCAAAAAGCACTCGCTTTTCTTTGTCCCGGGAACACTGGCTGCAGGGACCCGCTCGCAGGTTTTACTATCCTGTTTCCCTAGTATCCAGCATCCCATGCACTGTGTATCTGCATTCCCGGTGCGGATGGCTGGGGCTGGGTATTTAGCAGTCCTGGGCTCCCTCTCCCTCCCCGCTCCGACTCCTCTCCTCCTGCCGGGAGCTGGGGTGAGGAGCGCTCGGGTCCTGCCAGGCCGTGGCTTGTATCTTATCCCCTTTGTGAGGCACTGGGTTCTTGCAGGTGTAGATGTAGCCTGGCTGTTGTCCTGTATCTTCTGGTCTCTCTTTTAGGGATAGTTGTATTTGTTATATTTTCAAAAATATATATGGTTTTGGGAGGAGATTTCCACTGCTCTAATCACGCCGCCATCTTGGCTCCACCCTCCTCAGGGCACCCATTTTAATGGACATACACTGCAGGAATGAGTGCGCCAGCTGGGAATCAAATGAAAGTTTCATGTGCCATGCAATCTACTGCAGCAGGCATGATAGAGGGGCACAATAGCTTGCTAAAATCTGGACTAAAGTCAGATACCAATAGTCTGCGGAGATGTTCAGTCTGCTTATGGACCATGCTACGGTGTTTGAACAACAGACCCCGAAAGGTAGCCGTGAGCCCCGTAGACATGTGAACGCATATGGCTGCCTCCCCTATACAACTGCAAGTACAAACCAAGGAAGAATCACTGAAGTTGAGGTTTGGCCACCAGAATAACATCTTGCTGCCAACACCAACTGCACTGAATCCCGGAGACTCCATTTAGTGGATGTGGCCTTCGACCTTTCGACACCTGGACCAACGATGGCTGGCTCTCCTGTGTATTCCTGGAATAACAGTAGAGTGGCCACCAAAGGTCACAGTAGTGTATCCTGAACAGTCAGAAGGTAGGAGCATCTTACCGGGGAGTGTTGTTTTATCATTATGTCCAGTGCATGCACCTCCAGTAGCACTATATATAGACCCTTCAGCAACCCCCACAGGGAAAGGAGTAAAAGTATGGTATACTAGACCTGGAGGGGATCCCTCTTTTGCTTCAGTCCTATCACAGGACCACTCTCTTGCATGCATCCTACCTGATGGACAGGATTTGCCTATGTCGGTAGCATTAAAACATGTGTCTTATCGACCCTAAAGTCTTTGTGGATTGAGAACTTCCTCTGGTTTGAGGATTATTAAAAGTTTTGTTATTAGGAACCTCCTCTGGTTTGAGGATTATTATAATTTTTGTTACCTGTATCAAAATCTTGCTGTATCCTAATTTTTATTATCTCTAAGTTGTTATCCTCTGTTGCTATTGTGGAATCTGGTCACAGTGCTCCAGCTTTCTCGCACAGGGTCCATTGCAGAAGACTGAAAGTGTACAGATTGTAAGGCGAGAATCCTGGAGGGGTGAAGTGTAGGGAAGTTGGGTTTCCTATGGCCAGGATCCTCACTGAACTTAAACCACCTGATGACGTAACTCACCTGTTGCTAGGCTACCGCGTCCAGACCTTTAGGCAATAAGCTATTATTGTGCTATATAGAGAGCTCAGCCCAGTGCTCTGGGCAGAGGCAGAGATGCTACTGCTTGACCTACCACAGGGAGAACAAGCCAGATAATAAACCCTTTCACCCCAAAGAACGTTTTGCTGTCAATTTCTTTGGTCACATTGAATCCATAGTGAACTTGCCCGGGGCTGAAACCCATTGGCAAGACACTGGAAAAGCTAGTATTTTAATAATCATTACAAGTAACTTCATATCCTAACCTTGACAAATGGTAGTTTCTTGAAGGTTAGCTTCTTGAATGTGGATTCTAAAAGTTTATCATTTTTGCTAGGTACATAATGTTGTGGGCACGTTTTCGTATTTCAAAACATCAGTACTTGGTTTTTTGGTTTTACTCTAGCCAAGATTTGATATTCTGAAGGGTACTTTTAAGGTATAATTCACTTGTAAAATTCATTCATTTAATGTGTAAAATTCAGCAGTTTTTACTATTTTCACAAAGTTGTTCAACCATTAACCATCATCTAATTCCAGAACATTTTAATTACTCCAATAAGAAACCCTGTTAGTAAAAGGTACATTTTTATTCCCAGGGAGAAACATCTGAGACAAATTTAATTTAAAAAGATATACAAGAAGCATAAGTCTCTGCAACACTATGCTCAAATTTATATATATATTTAAATGTGTAGAACAGACTGGTAGGGAAAACAAATACCCAAAAATTAAGAGTAGCTGTATTTGGATAGTGGTATTAGAATGACTCTTTTTCATGTATTTCCTCTAAAGCTATGTTTTTATAATATTACCTCTATGGTTCTTAAAAAGGTATAGCACAGACATACACCTTGGATTGCTAGAATTTATACTACAATCCAAGTAAATACAAGTTGACACTTCTTTTTAATGCCCACTGTATTTTTTATTAAATGTCTTTCAAAGTAGATAAAATAAGTATAAAGTTAAAAAAAACTTTGGCCACACTTACTAATCTGGTTGAAATCCACAGCTGCATCTTACTTTATGACAAATTGGACTGTTTCATCACTTTGCATCTGGGCATCTACTTCTTAATGGTCATTTCTGAAATAAAGATGTAGTAATTAAGAATATATTATAATGAAAACATAAAATCTTTAAGGCAACTTTCTAAATTTACTGACTAGAGGGGACTATCAAATCAGTCCTGGGACAACCTGCTAGTAAAAAACATTAAAAGGGCTGAGGGGTAGGTGGAAGGGGTGGAACATAGGCTATCATCCCACAGGACCAGAATTAAACAGCTATGTTATATGTACTGAGTATAAAAACCTATAACCTCTTCAGTCCTCAATCCCTTTCATCTACCAGAGTCTTGCCATGTATAGACTCGATGAAAAAAGGGAGAGAAAGACGAGAACTGTAAATATTTATTATGCTTATTTGTCTATTTTTCCACACATGTAGACAGTAAGGTCCAGAGGAGACTTTTATCTGTTTTATTTATGGATATCTTTCCAGCACCTGAGACAATGAACACTGCGCAGTAAGTGCTCAGTAAACATTAACCGGAAGAATGAAAAAATTGATAATTTAACTGGAATTGATAAAATCTTCCATCTGACAGCATTTCAAAACGGCAAAGTCTCAAAATGCCATTTCTTCTACACATACACCATTGATGTTAATGCCAACTACAATCACTGTTTTCTCCCCCAATAAAGAAAGCTCATAAACAAAAGACAATCAAGACATGGTACCAACCCTCAAGAAACAGAACAAAAGCATGTATCACTTTGTAATTTTGTTTGTGCAACGTCAGGGAAAAACTCTTAGAAGGGCAATTGCTAGATATGCAATTTCGCTACTACTGCCAATGTGTGGTTGGTGTCTTTTTCTTTTTTAAACATATAGTTTCTTTTGGGGTGCCTGTGCAGACAGCTACGAATATGAGAAAAAAAGTTTTAAGGAGTGAAAAGTTGAAAGCTCTCAAGATAAGGAGATAAAAGGCATCCAGATTGATAAGGAAGAAATTAAACTGTAAACTATTTGCAGACGACATGATGTTACACATAGAAAACCCTAAAGACACCACCAAAACCTATTAGAATAACTAAATTCAACAAAGTTGCAGGATACAAAATTAATACACAGAAATCTGTCACATTTCTATATACTAAAAACAAACGAGCAGAAAGAGAAATCAGGAAAACAACTCCATTTACAACTGGATCAAAAAGAATAAAATACCCAGGAATAAACCTAACCAAGAAGGTGAAACACCTGTACTCCAAAAACTGTAACACACTCATCAGAGAAAATAAGACGACACTGATAAATGGAACTCTATCCCATGCTCATGATAGGATGAATTAATATTGTCAAAATGGCCATCCTGCCCAAAGCAATTTACAGATTCAATGCAACCCCTATCAAAATACCAGCAGCATTCTTCAATCAACTAGAACAAATAGTTCTAAAATTCGTAGGGAACCACAAAAGACCCTGAATAGCCAAAGCAATCCTGAGAAAGAAGAACAAAGCAGAGGAGATTACACTCCCTAACTTCAAGCTCTACTACAAAACCACAAGTAATCAAAACCGTTTGGTACTGTCACCAGAACAGACCCACAGATCAATGGAACAGAACAGACAGCCCAGATATAAACCCACACACATACAGTCAATTAACATATGATAAAGGAGTCACGAATACACAATGGGGAAAAGACAGCCTCTTCAACAACTGGTAATGAGAAAACTGGACAGCTAAATTTAAGAAAAATGAAACTAGATTATTGTCTAACTCCATACACAAAAGTCAACTGGAAATGGATCAAAGACCTAAATGTAAGTCATGAAACCGTAATACTCTTAGAAGAAAAGAGAGGCAAAAATCTCTTGAATAAACATGAGCAATTTTTTCCTGGACACATTTACTGGGGCAAAGGAAACAAAATCGAAAATGAACAAGTGGGACTACATTGAACTAAAAATATTCTGTACATCAAAGGACACCATCAGCAAAACAAAAAGGCATTTCAAAATATGGGAGAATATATTCATAAACAACTCACCTGATAAAGAGTTACCATCCAACATACATAAAAAACTCATACTCCTCAACATCCAAAAAAACAAATAACCCAATTAAAAAAATAGGTGGAGGACCTGGACACTTATACAAAGAAAAAATTCAGATGGCCAACAGGCACATGAAAAGATGCTCCACATCACTAATCATCAGGGAAATGCAAATTAAAACTACAATGAGATTATCACTTCACACCAGTTAGGATGGCCACTATCCAAAAGACAAGAAATAACAAATGCTGGCAAGGATGCGGAGAAAAGGGAACCCTCCTACACTGCTGGTGGGAATGTAAATTGGTGCAACTGCTGTGGAAAGCAGTATGGAGATTCCACAAAAAGCTAAAAAATAGAAATACCATTTGACCCAGAAATTCCACTCCTAGAAATTTACCCAAAGAAAACAAAATCCCTGATTCAAAAAGACATATGCACCCTATGTTTATCGCTGCACTATTTACAATAGCCAAGATATGGTCCAAGCCAAGATATAAGTGCCTATCAGTAGATGAATGGATAAAGATGTGGTATATATACACAATGGAATTATTGTTCACCCATAAAAAGAAAGGAAATCCTACCATTTGCAACTAGAGGGCAGAGAAAGACAAATACCATATGATTTCAGTTATTTGTGGAGTATAAAAACAAAGGAAAATGGAAAGAACAAAACAGCACTAGACTCACAGACACACTGAGAAGTGACTACCAGTTACCAAGGGGAAGGTTTGGGGAGGGTGAGAGGGAGGGTGAAGGGGATAAAGGGGCACAGTAATTCGCAATAACAATATAAATTGGTCACAGGGACGGCATTAATAACAATATAAATCGGTCACAGGGACAGCATTACAGCATGGAGAATATAGTCAATGATTCTGTAACATCTTATTACATTGATAGATACTAACCGCACTAGAGGGGGTGGGGATTTAATAATATGGGTAACTGTTGAACCACTGTGTTGTATGTTTGAAACCAACATAAGATTGCATATCAACAATACTTCAATAAAAATAAAGTTGAAAGGTCTCAAGAATACCCTCAAGGAACCCAACAGTTCCCTACTTCCCCTCCTGCTGGGAATGTAAGTAAACTGGTGCAACTACTGTTGAGAGGCAAAAATCTCTCACATGGCTAAATTATTATTCCACAAAATGCTACTTTTTATTAAAATTGTGTGGGAGGGGGTAATACAAGTATTAATATAGACTTGTTCTTTTTTTCTTTCAAAAAGAAGCAATGGAAGGATAAACAAAAACCACTTAAAATAGTCAGCTACAGTGAAAAGAGAAAAGCAGGGTAGAAGGGATAAGGATGGAAGATGACAGCTTCACAGAACATACCTTGTGTTAGAGTTTTGGCTTTGGAGACATGTTTTAAGCCCAAATGAACAACACTGAATACCAGAATGATAATGACCATCAACAACCGAAACAGTAAACATATATTTTTTTAATTCATGGTCATCTTTGGAAATTGCTAGGGCACTACCTTATTATTCTGAAAGTTGACAGAGGACAAGAATGAAGCATTTATCCTAGCTTTCTTATATGAAACATATCCCAGAGTAACCAAGCAGTGAGTAAGTGAAAGCTCTTTTTTCACAGGACTCCAAATAATGAATGTAGAAGGAAATGATAGGATAAGAAAATCAACATTTTATAACACTAATGAAATAACAGATATCAAAAATGATCAATGGTAGCTAAAGCCATTAGGTAAAAAGGTAGATGGGAAACTTTAAAATAATGGGTAAGTCAGGCTGACAAAACTTGAACCCAATGACTAATCTGATCATTCAAACAGGTCAATCATATATTAATGTGCAAAAGTACTCATCACTATCAATTACGTGTTCATCTATGGAGCTCTAGTTTCAAAATATTAAATATAAATTCCGTAGTAGTACCATTTCCACTCTTACCAGCATGGGCCAAGCCACCTTCTTTCTCATCTGCACTACTGCAGTAGTTCCCTATCTGATCCCCAGCATCTCCGCTTGGTAATGAGAAATAACCCCTCAGCAAGTTAGTCAAGTTAGTCCTTTTCATAGTCAGATCATGTCATTCTTCTGCTTAAACCCTCCAAGTCCATCTCACTAGTCTAAAAGCCAAAGTCCTTACAAAGGCCACAAGGGACCACGATCTGATTATTTTCCTTCCCCATGTCTCTAATCTCCTACCACTCTACCCCTTTATTCACTCAATTCTGGCCACACTGGCCTCTTTCCTCTCCTCAAACTCATCATGCATGTTCTTACATCAGGATCTCGGGACTTATTTTCCCTCTGCCTGGAACACCAGGTATCTCTCTGGTTTATTCCTCTTCCACTTCCTTTAGGACTTGGTTTTTTACAAGCTATTTCATCAAAAGAGATACACCCTGGTACCCTAAGCAAGCCCAAAATATCTGCCTCAAATTTTCTTATCTGGCATAGAATATGTAAGGAGAAATAAGTCATAAATTCTGGAAATGATATCATTTGAAACACAAGTCATCAATTTCCACATCTTTGTGTCTAAACATCTATAAAACTATATTGCCCCTTTTAAAAGATTCTATGAGCTCAACTTCAAAGAATTAATGAAGATGTAACTAACCACAGTGAGTTTTTTGTTTGTTTTTCTATTTGGTTTTGTGGGTTTTTTTGGCGGGGGTTGTTTTTTAAATCATCTGTATCCATAATTCTAGAAAGGAGTGGTGAAAGATTTGAATTAAGTCCCATTAAAAAATAACTAGCAAAATAAATGGCATTCCTTTGCCTCCCACTTCTTTAGGGATTTCTCTTTGGCATTACATTACGAAGTTCCAAACAATCTCAGGAAAACTTAGAGACTTCCAATTTTATCTATTATCTTTAGGCACGATGACCACCAGAAAGAATCAAAAGAACTCAGTAACTCTAACACAACTAGACTAGTTTTGACATGGTAGGGATGTTTGAACTTAATTATTTTTCTTTAAATAAACAAACTGCCCCTGGGCTAACACCTACTCTGCCTTTTAAACATCCTGTGGCTGGCAAGCTTCAGGGTCTTAAGAGAGACAGCCAGGGGACAGAGAAAAACAGCAAGGATGACTCAGTGATCACATTTAATAGCCTCTGAAGACCGAAACAAAGATACCAGTTTTGGCAAGAGTTCTCCAGAGCTGCCCCAAAACTGACTTATTCACATACCTTTCATCTGAACAATCTATTTTCACTTAGTTTAAGGTTCACAAAGCACTTGTTATGTGCCCATCCAACCCTAGGTACAAAATAAACCAAGAGCACAATGAAAACAATCAGCAGGGGTACTAAGGGTTGGATGATGACATTTAATTTTAAACCATGCTTTGTTTGGCAGTGGAGAACACAAAGAGAACTCAAGTATTTGGGTATAGAAATGCCCCTGCAAATTTGGAAATAAGACTTTAGCAAATTCACCCACTTGAAAGGCTAGTAATATTCAAGTAACCTTCACTGAGCAACTTCTGTGTGCCATATATTTACACTGACTCTCTTAATTTTCTGAACTCGCCTATATGAAAGGTATTAATAAAGCACACGGAGTCGTTAAGTAACCTGTCCAAACCAGAAGGAGCGCCAGGATGCAAAATCCCAGTCTTTCTTTTTCATTCTTGTAATGTGCACTAAACTGGAATAAAATTATTAGTCACAAATACATTTCCCCGTAAGAGTAATGTAAATGTATATGGGTCATTTTAGATATTTGTTACATTCTTCCACAGTTGCTTTAGGTAAGAGGACAAAGGGGAAGGTTCACTGTTACACATTAATAAGAAAGCTGTGGCATGAAGGGGTGAATCAGAAGAATATGCTACATTCAAGCCTAAGGGAACTGAGTTAAGAGTAAACCATACATACCACAGTTCACTAATTAGTATTCATTCAATGATTAACCTGAATCACATCTAACTGACCAGCAGCTCCTTCATATATCCTGAGAAGTCAGGGAAATAATGTTAAGATTTAGTAGAGTGGGTACATAGGTGTTTATCAAAATGTACTTTCTCAATGTTTAAAATACTTCTCTTTCTTGATATAGGCAGATATATATATATTCATACATGTAATAAAGTATATTAATTTCTTAATGTTTACAACATAATTATTACAGTTATGATGCCTAATTTTCCTTTTCTGGAAGTTTCTCTCATGTGAACACTTGAATTCCTTTCTAACACTATGACGTAACACTGATTGGCCTGTTCTTTACTCAACAGAACCTGATTTTTAACGTCATTAATCAAAAAACTATTTTGTAGGAATATTTTCTTTCTAAATTGTAAACTTAATTGGTTATTATTAGATGCACCCACTCTATATCACACAGCAAGTTACAGTAAAAGTAATTTATCTATTGTGAATAAAACACAGTTACTTAAGTGTCAGGCACATTACCCAGGAAATGTGGCCTTGCTACACTAATGTCCTCAGTTATGTGGAGATAGTGGAAATTCTTCAGAAAAAAGTATTCCCACTGACTAAAAAACATGCCATTTAAGCACTGTACTGCTTTATGAGGAGAGATTCTACAGATTGATGATTTAAAAGTTTCCCAAAGTCCTAAATACATATGCTAGGTATTCTAGATACTTTATTGTATCCTGGGAATTTT
Organism: Manis pentadactyla; assembly: GCF_030020395.1. Classification (NCBI taxonomy): domain Eukaryota; kingdom Metazoa; phylum Chordata; class Mammalia; order Pholidota; family Manidae; genus Manis; species Manis pentadactyla. Next base: position 2,090,872 of record NC_080036.1, on the reverse strand, counting down.
CAGCATAAATTAACACTTAAAAAAAATACTCCTCACAATCTTAAATCTGAATGGTAAAGAAAGATGAAGGAAAGGGAAGGGGAGGTCACACTCTCCCAAGACATCAAGTGTAAATACCTTATTTTTTAAAAACCTTAGGATTTTTAGAGTGGATTAAAGATCGTGGCATGAGAGGTAAGACAGAAACCTCCTCCTAAAACCACATACAATATAAAAATATACCAAACACATCATATACTGAAAGAGCAAGAGGAAAAAAAGCTGTGGCAGACAGTCTACACCTGGGGAAAACAGCAGACCTCAAGGAAAAGGGTAAAGTACCAAAGCCATAACTCAGAGGGACTCAAGCCTTCCCCCACTGCAGCTCGCTGGCGGGAGGAAGAGAAACAGAGCAGGGAGGGGGTGGAGGACTAAGACTGCTGAACACCCAGCCCTGGAAGATCTGCTCTGGGAGCATGAACCTACATTACATGGTGCTCTGGAGATTAGTGGGGTTGGGAACATGAGACAGACAGAATACCTGGAGACACTAATATTTCAGTTCTTGTGGAAAACAGATACCCACAACCAGCCATTCCGGGACAAAACAAAGGCAGGCAGTCTGAGAGACTTCCTAACAGAGAGAGGGCTGCTAAAGGGGCAAGGATTGCACAGAGCTTGCTCTTTAGGTGAAAGGACAGGTGGACAAAATTGTCCGGGGGCACTCTGCCCAACAGGTTGGGAACTTTCAGAAGGTTCAGTCACAACATCCTCATCACTGCCTAAGTGGCTCCAAGGCCCCCCACCGTGATACGGAACCTGCTGCGCCTTCCTCCCGACTGACACTGGCTCACAAACCAACCATTGTGCCAGGCCAGGCAGAGAGCAGCCCCACCTACAGCAGCTACAAGTGCAAAGCATAGTGGCTTCTCCCTGCATGCTCGGCCCACTGGCCCTGGCAGTGGAGACAGGCACTACAGCCGGGAAGCAGGAAAAGACCTCTTTCCTCCTGACAGGCACCACTGCCACTCCCCTGTGACCCCAGCTATCGCTCCAGGGGATGAGCAGGTCCAGAGAGTTGGGCTTCTGGGCACTAGAGGTCGCCACATACAAATATGAAACAACAAAGCAACCTGGTTCAAACCAAAATCCCACAAACACAAGAAAGAGAGCCAAGTGAAAATGAACTTATCACTCTTCCTGAAAGAGATTTCAAAATAAAAATTATAAACATGCTAATGGACGTACAGAAAAATATTCAAGAACTCAGGAAGGAATTCAGGAATGAGATACATTCAAAAAACAGTTTCTGAAATGACACACACAATGAAGGGATTCAAAAGCAGATTAGATGATGTAGAGGAGATGGTAAATGTAATAGAAGTTAGAGAAAAGAAATACAAAGAATATGAGACACAGAGAGAAAAAAGGATCTCTAGGAGTGAAAGAACATTGAGAAAACTGTGTGAACAATCCAAAGGGAACAATATTCACATTACAGGGGTACAAGAAGAAGAAGAAGAGAGAAAAAGGGATAGAAACTGTCTTTGAGGAGATAACTGCTGAAAATTTCCCCAATCTGGGAAGGAGATGGTATATCAGGCCATGGAGGTGCACGATCTCCCAACACAAGGGACCCAAGGAGGATAACACCAAGACATATAGTAATTAAAATGGCAAAGATCAAAGACAAGGACAGAGTATTAAAAGCACCCTGAGAGAGAAAACAAATCACCTACAAAGGAAAACCCATCAGGCTATCATCAGACTTCTCAACAGAAATCTCATAGGCCAGGGGGAGTGGCATGATATATTTAATGCAATAGAGCAGAATACCATACGTGGCAGGATTATCATTTAAATTTGAAGGAGGGATTGAACAACTTCCAGATAAGCAAAAACTGAGAGAATTTACCTCCCACAAACCATCTCTACAGTGTATTTTAGAGTGACTACTATAGATGGAAGTGTACCTAAGGAAAAATAGCTATCACCAGAAGAAATAAAACCATAGTAAAGAAAGTAGACCAATTAGTTACTAAGCAGATACAAAATCAAATCAATTACCCCCACGGTAAGTCAAGGGATAGACAAAAAGTACAGAATATGATACCTAATATATAAAGAAGGAAGGAGGAAGAAGGGGGAGGAAAAAAAGAATGTTTAGATTGTGTTTATAACCGCATACTAAGTGAGTTAAATTAGACCATTAGATAGTAAGGAAATTATCCTTGAACTTTGATAACCATGAATCTAAACCCTGCAATGGCAATAAGTACATACATATCAATAATCACCATAAATGTAAATAGTCTGAATGCACCAATCAAAAGACATATAGAGTCAAGGAATGGATAAAAAAACAAGACCCATCTATATGGTGCCTACAAGAGACTCATTTCAAACCCAGACACATACACAGACTAAAAGTGAAGGGATGGAAAAACATATTTCATGCAACTAATAGGGAGAAAAAAGCAGGAGTTGCAGTACTTGTATCAGACAAAATAGACTTCAAAACAAAGAAAGCCACAAGAGACAAAGGACATTACATAATTATAAAGGGATTAATCCAACAAGAGGACATAACCATTATAAATATCTATGCACCCAACACAGGAGCACCTACATATGTGAAACAAATACTAACAGAATTGAAGGGGGAAATAGAACGCAATGGTATTTTAGGAGACTTCAGTACTCCACTCACTCCAAAGGATAGATCAACCAGACAGAAAATAAGTAATGACACAGAGGCACTGAACAATGTATTAGAACACATGGACCTAATGGAAATCTACAGAACACTTCATCCAAAAGCAACAGGATACACATCCTTCTCAAGTGCACATGGAACATTTTCAAGAACAGATCATATACTAGGCCACAAAAACAGCCTCAGTAAATTCAGAAAGACTGAAATTCTACCAACCAACTTCTTAGATCACAAAGGTATGAAGCTAGAAATAAATTAAACAAACAAAAAAAAAAACAGAAAAGCCCACAAACACATGGAGGTTTAACAACATGCTTCTAAATAATCAAAGGATCAATGAACAAATAAAAACAGAGATCAAGCAATATATGGAGACAAACGACAACAATAACTCAACACTGCAAAATCTATGGGACACAGCAAAGGCCATGCTAAGAAGGAAATATATTGCAATACCAACTTATCTCAAGAAAGAACAATTCCATATAAACAGTCTAAACTCACAAGTAACAAAACTAGAAAAAGAAGGACAAATGAGGCCCAAAGTCAGTAGAAGGAGGGACATAATAAAGACCAGAGCATAAATAAATAAAATCGAGAAGAATAAAACAATAGAAACAATCAATGAAAGCAAGAGCTGGTTCTTTGAGAAAATAAATGAAATAAATAACTCCCGTGCCAGACTTACCAAGAAAAAAAGAGAGTCTACTCACATAAACAGAATCAGAAATGAGAAAGGAAAAATCACTATGGACACAACAGAAATACAAAGAATTATGAGAGAATACTATGAAAAATTAAATGCTAAAAAACTGGATAACCTAGAAGATGGACAACTTTCAAGAAAAATACAACCTCTCAGGGCTGACCAGAGTAGAAACATTTAATCTGAACAGACTAAATACCAGCAATGAAATTGAATTGGTAATCAAAAACTACCCAAGAACAAAACTCCTGGGCCAGATGTATTTACCTCAGAATTTTATCAAACATTTAGTGAAGACCTAATACCCATTCTCCTTAAACTTTTCCAAAAAACAGAACAGGAGGGAATACTCCCAAACTCATTCTATGGGGCCAGCATCACTCTAATACAAAAACCAGGCAGACAACACACACAAAAAAATTACAGACCAATATCCCTGATGAACATAGATGCAAAAATACTCAACAAAATACTAGCAAACTGAATTAAAAAATGTATCAAAAAGATCATCCATCATGCTCAAGTAGCATTTACCCCAGGGATGCAAGGAAGGTACAATAAGCAAAAATCCATTAATATCATACACATCAACAAAAAGAAGGACAAAAACCACATGATCACCTTCAATAGATGCTGAAAAAGTACTGGACAAAATTCCTCATCCATTCATGACAAAAACTCTCAAGATAGAAGGCAAGTATCTCAATATAATAAAAGGCAATATATGAAAAACTCAAAGCCAACATACTTAACAGCAAGAAGCTGAAAGCTTTTCCTTTAAGATTGGAAACAACACAAGAAGCCCACTCTTGCCACTTTTATTTAACATAGTTCTGGAGGTCCTAGCCACGGCGATCAGACAACACACAGAAATAAAAGGCACCCAGACTGGTAAAGAAGCTAAACTATCACTGTCGCAGATGTCATGATATTGTACATAAAAAGCCCTAAAGAATCCACTCTGAAACTACTAGAACTGATATCAGAATACAGCAAAGTTGCAGGATACAAAATACACAGAAATCTGTTGCATTCCTATACACTAATGATGAACTAGCAGAAAGAGAAATCAGGAAAACAATTACATTCACAATTGCATCAAAAAGAATAAAATACCTAGGATAAACTTAACCAAGGAGGTGAAAGACCTATACCCTGAAAACTACAAGACACTCATGAGAGAAATTAAAGAACATACCAATAAATGGAGACACATTCTGCGATCATGGATAGGAAGAATTAATATTGTCAAAATGGCCATCCTGCCTAAAACAATCTACACACTTAATGCAATCCCTATCAAAATACCAACAGCATTCTTCAACGAACTAGAGCAAATAGTTCTAAAATTCATATGGAACCACCAAAGACCCCAAATAGCCAAAGAAATCCTGAGGAGGAAGAATAAAGCTGGGGGAATTATGCTCCCCAACTTCAAGCTCTACTACAAAGCCACAGTAATCAAGACAATTTGTTACTGGCACAAGAACAGACCCACAAATCAGTGGAACAGAATAGAGAGTCCAGATATAAACCCAAGCATATATGGTCAATTAATATACAATAAAGGAGCCATGGACATACAATTTGGAAATGACAGCCTCCTCAACAACAGGTGTTGGCAAAAGTGAACAACTATATGCAAGAGAATGACACCGGATTACTGTATTATTGTCTAAGCCCATACACAAAAGTACACTTGAAATGGATCAAAGACGTAAATGTAAGTCATGAAACCATAAAAGTCTTAGAAGAAAACAGGTAAAAGTCTCTTGAATATACACCTTTGCAACTTTTTTCTGAATGCATCTCCTCAGGCAAGGGAAACAAAAGCAAAAATGAACACATGGGACTATAGCAACTAAAAAGCTTCTGTACATACAGGACAGGACACCATCAGCAGAACAAAAAAGGCATCCTACAGTATGGGAGAATGTATTTGTAAACAACATACTCGATAAGGGGTTAACATCCAAAATATGCAAAGAATTCAAAAGCCTCAACACCCAAAAAGTAAATAATCTGATTAAAAAATGGGCAGATGATAAGAACAGACAATTCTCCAAAGACATTCAGATGGCTAACAGGCACATGAAAAGATGCTCCCCATCACTAATTATCAGGGAAATGCAAATAAAAACCACAATGAGACATCACCTCACACCAGTAAGGATGGCCAGCATGGCAAATACTAAGAACAACAAATGCTGGCGAGGATGTGGAGAAAGGGGAACCCTCCTACACTGCTGGTGGGAATATCAGCTAGTTCAATTATTGTGGAAAACAATATGGGGGTTCCTCAAAAACTAAAAATAGAAATACCATTTGACCTGGGAATTCCACTCCAAGGAATTTACCCAAAGAATATAACTTCTCAAATTCAAAAAGACATATGTACCCCTATGTTTATTGCAGCACTATTTACAATAGCCAAGATATGGAAGCAACCTAAGTGTCCATCAGTAGATGAATGTATAAAGATGTCACACATATACACAATGGAATACTATTCAGCTAAAGGAAGAAAACAAATCCTACCATGTGCAACAACATGGATGGAGCTGGAGAGTATTATACTCAGTGAAATACGCCAGGCAGAGAAAGAAAAGCACCAAATCATCTCCCTCATTTGTGGAGTATAACAACGAAGCAAAACTGAAGGAACAAAACAGCAACAAAACTCACAGATTCCAAGAAGGGACTAACAGTTACCAAAGGGGAGGGGTTTGGGAGGGTGGGTGGGGAGCAAGCAAAAAGGGTTTTAGGGGTATTGTGATTGGCAAACATGGTGTGGGGAGGATCGTGGGGAAGACAGTGTAGCACAGAGAAGGCAAATAGTGACTCTGTGGCATCTTACTATACTGTTGGGCTGTGACTGCAATGGGGTATGCGGGGGCCACGATAACATGGGTGAATGCAGTAACTACATTGTTTTTTCATGTGAAACCTTCATTAGAGTATAAATCAATAATACCATAATTTTTAAAAAACACTGTTAAAAAGAAAAAAAACAAAAAAGAACTCACACACCTCAACACCCAAAAATCAAATAACCATATTAAAAATTGGGCAAAGGATATGAACAGACACTTCTCCAAAAATTCAGATGGCCAACATACACATAAAGATGTTCCACATCACTTATTATCAGGGAAATGCATATTAAAACCATAATGAGGTATTGCCTCAAACCAGTTGGGATGGCTAACACCCAAAAGACTAAGAACAACAAATGCTGGCAAGGATGGGGAGAAAGGGAAACCCTCCTACATTGCTTGTGGGAATGTCAGCTACTTCAACCATTGTGGAAAGCAATATGGAGGGTCCTCAGAAAACTAAAAACAGAAATATCATTTGAGCCAGGAATTTCACTCCTAGGAATTTACACAAAGAATACAAGTTCTCAGATTCAAAGAGACATATGCACCCCTATGTTTATTGCAGTACTATTTACTATAGCCAAGATATGGAAGCAACCTAAGTGTCCATCAGTAGATGAATGTATAAAGGAGATGTGGTACATATACACAATGGAATACTATTCAGCCATAAAAAAGAAACAAATCTTACCATTTGCAATACCATGGATGGAGCTGGGGGATAGTATGCTCAGTGAAATAAGCCAGGCAAAGAAAGACAAATACCAAATGATTTGCCTTATTTGTGGAATAAAACAACAAAGCAGAACTGAAGGAACAAAACAGCAGCAGACTCACAAACTCCAAGAAGGGACTAGCGGTTACCAAGAGGAGGGGTGGGAGAGGGTGCATGGGGAGGAAGGGAGAAGGGTTTGAGGTGTATTATGATTAGTACACATTGTCGGGGGTGGAGGGGGCGGTCACAGGGAAGACAGTGTAGAACAGAGAAGGCAAGTAGTGACTCTGTGGCATCTTACTACACTGATGGACACTAACCTCAATAGGCGATGGGCGGGACTTGATAATATGGGTGAATGCAGTAACCACTGTTTTTCATATGAAACCGTCATAAGAGTGTATATCAATGATACCTTAATATAAAAAAATTAATTAAACCTTAGGATTTTCAGTGCTTTTCTTTTTCTTGACAACAAAATACTGTGTGCAGACTTATCCTTAAGATTAAATAAAGACAATGGATGGTCTGCTTTTGAAATTAATGTTTGGGGCATCATCAACGGCAATTACTATTTTGATTTGTGTTTAACAAATGAGAGTGCGGAGCACAGAGTCTTTTTGTTTTTTAAAAACGATCATACACAGAATCTCCCTAAATTTTAGTAGTTTTTTCTCTCTCTGCCCTTTCTTCCTGTTGCATACACTCATACATAGCATGAATAACTGTTATTTTTTCAAGTAAATATTTTCCAGGGCTCTGGAGTTCAGAGTTCAGTTTCTTGTATATCTTCAACATCTTACATAATGGAGATACATACAAATCTAAATTATTACAGTGTCTGTGGCTTTATTGCTATTCATGAGTTGTAATACAACACACAATAAAATATTCACTACAGAGAGTGGCTTGGTATTAAAGCAGGTTTACTTTTGCTAGTATTCCAAGGAGCTGTTACTTGAGTAACAGAACTCCAGTATTTGATAGCCTCTTCTTGAAGATGCTGTCATCATATGTATGTGCCCTAGAGACTGTCACCCAATTCCATTAACTTCCTCAAGAATGGAAACAATTTTCATAAAACTCACTGAAGCCTCTTTGTTTTCTAGGGGATAATCCATAACTTCAAATATGCAAGCCAACCAAGAAGAGTTACAATTTTTTCCCTAAATTCCTTTTATCAGCTAGGGGGAGAACACTATTCCTTCTTTAGTGGTTATGGTAGGGTATAATTATTTTCAGCAAGTAATAGATGTTTCTTCCCACAACCAAACTCTAAGATAATTCCTCATGGTGGACACTATACAAAGAAAGAAGGAATGACCAATGTCTTCAACCAGTTTCCAGCAAGTTAAAAAGTAGAATTCATGTCTCATAAAAGGGTCTTCAATAAATGCCTATCTCAAAGCACACAATGTAAGTTATACCTATTTTCTCTGACCCCTGGCTATGAAAAACTGTTTCTCCTAAAATCCACAAAACTTTTAAGTACAGCCGTCATGCAAATCAAAAGAATTCATGACCCTCTATAACTTACACTTCCTTCATGATACAAAAAGAGCTTGCTTAACATTCTATGTTTAAGTGGCATTTAGGGTAAAAAAATGCTAGGAATGAGGGTGAGGAAGACAAACATCATAAATTGGCCATACCAGAAATAACAGAAAAGATTTTGAGAGTGGGGGGAGGGAGGAAACCTGTGCAATCATTTTACATTTTACAGGTGAAGAAAACTGAAGCAGCTTATGAGCAAGGAAAAAACTGAAGTTCATATTATAAATGGTGTTTTCCCCTAGAATCACCCATTCCAACAAATGTAGTTATTTTAGCTTAATACATATATAATACATGTAATCAGAACAGACTGCATGCTAACAAGTTTAAATGAATGCATGAATTCTGAATACTGTTACGGGAAATAAAAAATGGCCCGTGTGTCCTATAGGAATGACTGAATTCCAATAGTAACCTGTATCCTTGGAGCAGTTCTTTAGGACAGTCTGGGATGGATGGATCACTGCTCTGACCCAGGATGGCATTTCTTATATAGGAGACTAATTAAATTCACCATTAGCTAATGTCCCCAAAGATAAGAAACTGTGTATATGCCAATATCCTGTTTTCAACCTGGGAGCTTAATAAAAGGACTATTTCCCATTTGAGGACTGGTGGTCCACTGAAACAGTTCATTAAAAAAGGCACAAATCTCAAAGTAAGGTAGAACAGCAGAGTAAGTAACATCACTTGCACTTAGACAAAAATCCTTTGTATACAAGCCTGCATTGGGCCAAAAACAAAAAATTCACCGAGAAATCAGAGTTCTCAAATTAAAATTTATTTCCTAAGAAAGATCAGATGGACTAAGGACAAAAAGCATAGTATACTCAATGTTAAAACTGTTAAACTCAGAGAGAACAAAAACATTTTTAATTTCACGGACATTTACCTTACATCAAGTTCTCCTAGCACCTAATCAACATTTAAACTGTCTACAAGAGTATGAGTGTTGAAGGTCACTTGATCTACCCACTTTCAGAAAGGAAGAAGTGAATAAAATAACATTAACGAAGTGTTATTTTGGTAGCACTGAAAAATTTGCGAGACAGACTTGTACTAAAGGAATAATTAACAAGAGTTGTGGTTTATGAAGAAATCCTCTAGCTTGGTTGACATCATGGTAACTATGGGAAGTGTCTTCATGATTTTTCCCCCAAACCAAGTTGGATACATCCCAAGTTAAATAACAGCTCCTATTTATTACTCTAAGATATCACATTTTTTAGCTTTCAAGTACCTAAGTCAATTTAAAATGCAAAACAATATAGAGTTTTAAGCCTCTATTTGCCTAATGAAAGCATTGAATCAAACAAAAAAACCTCAATGACCTTCCTAAAGCAGAGGGGGGATTTCATTTCATTTCACCAATAACAAACAAAAATAAAGAATGCTACTTGTAGGATAACGTGTGTGTGTCACCCATTCCTTCTATATGTATTTGTCTGTCTCTGTCTCTCCCTATGCATGTTGCGTGTGTGTGAGTGAAAGAGAGAGAGACAGAGAGAGAGGGTGTATGTGAGAGATGAGCAATGTTTCTCCCTCCATGCCTGCCTGTCTTGGCCACCCTAGGTCTCCTCTCCTCTCCTTGTCAACCTGTCTCCCTTACATGTAAACTGGCTTTCAAGTACAGATACTCAGAAAGAAAATACCTATATGCAAGGAGTAACCATCACTGTGATAAGAGACATTATTCTAACATGCTGCAACCACCATCTATCTATTCCCAACAGCTTTCTTCCCAGCCAGAGCTGTTCATTTGAGGTTCTGTAAACAGGAGCTCCTTCCGCCTCCTAAGGGTCATTTTGAGGTCCAAAACTTTAAAAAGTATTATTAAAAGGCCTTAAATACTCTTTTAACAAATAACTCAGTAAAATATCTATAAAGTAAAACTATTTAATTCCAGTTAAAACAATACAGAGCATACCAGTGCCTGACTGACAGATTTTTCTGTATGTAAAAGACCTTCTCTTTCTCTAACAGATTTCTCTGCAGGACTACTTTATAGTTCAGCAATGCTTTTTTCCACTTTACAGAGTGTTAGAGCTTAATCCTGTTCATTTTATTACTTGTCAATATAAATATGATAGAAGGTTTGTGGGGTGAAACTGGGGGCCCGTTTTTTTTTTTTTAATCGCAGGAGCCAGTTACCATATAGAGTTGAAACTATGTTTTAATCAACAAAAGAACAATCTAAGCAAAATCAAATACAGTTTTTTTTTTAAGTGATAGTCTTTCAGATTTAATTTAGAAAAAAGAATCAAGCTTTGGAAATGTATGTGGGTTCCTAATATATAACTAACATTAAAAATTCAGTAGAGAAAAATCTGAACTTTGGCAAGATTTGTGTGTAGGGGTGGGAGGGCACAGAATTTTAAGGTTCATGACAATCATTCATTAGAGTTACGTTACAGGACAGAAGTAGTGGAGGCCTTTAGAGTTAAGCAATTTACCCTAGGAACCCATCTTCTGATTCCTAAATGAGAGATGTAATTAAAACATCTTCAGCTGCCCTTCAAACTGAGTCAAATAAAATTAATTGACATGTATTTGTTCTTTGATTTAAAATAACAAAAAAGTGCCAAATCCAAGCAAATTATTTCAAAACCCAACTGTTAAGATTTAATACAAATAAAGTTCTGATGTATGATAATTTATAAACACCTGGACTTACCAATGTCGAAAAAGTCATTAAGAAAAGTAAAAACTTTCGATAGTGTCCTTAAGTTCATTTCTATGGAAACTCCCAAGATGTGTTACAAATTAAGATCATTGTGGCCTATGTGCTAAGGGCTATTTCATTAATCACCAATTATAATTTATTGGTGATTTATAACTTATACCCAATCATTAATTAAAAATTTATTCCATTTAACACAAAAAAAAATTTTTTCTGGTCAAAATCCACATGCCCTAAAGGACACCAAAATCTCTATGGAAAAGTTCCTCTGCATTTGGTTACCTTATACTACATACAGCAGGAACTTTCTACTTCATGATTAAAGACAAAGTTCACAGAAAACCTAACTTCTTTAAATGAGGCATGACCAAGTCAGCCTTACAAACTGGCTGTTTGTGTTCCATGAGAGGCCCAGAAAATGCAGAAAAAGTACCTAAGACTAGGTCTGTATTATGTCCCTATTATGAGAAGTAATTTATGCTATGAAACAGCAACAGCAAAAACATTAAAAAAAAAAAAAAAAAAAAAGAGCTAACAGACTCCTATCAAAATAAGGTGCAAGAACAAAAAGTACATGAAACCCAAAAGAGAACAGGGGGAGAATGTGTGTATGAAGACAGGTTTAGAGCAAGGATGGCAAACCCAAGGCATGTGCACTGCTATTTCTCCTCCCCCAGAACTGGCCAACACAGACAGGGAACAGGTGACGGTTTTGGGAGAGCTCTGGGGAAGGACTCAGAAACCTCTAGCTAGCTATTACCAGGTAGTGGGAGTTGTCAGACCAAGCAAAACATCACCATTCCTGGTTTAGACTGCCTGGAAGAAGGTTGTGGAGAAAAACCATTAAGGAAGGAATGAGTGTTAAGGAAGAACAGTAAGAGCCTTAAGTATTTACTGAGCTATTTCTCATTTTATTTTTTTTAGGTTGCCTACACTGTTTGATTTAATCCTCACAACAAACTTCTTAACTACTTCTAGTATGCCCATTTTATAGATATGAAAAAACTGAGCTGTCCAGAATTTTAAACAATGAACTTGCCTAAGTCATACTGCAGGTAAGTGGTGGAACTAGGGCTCAAACAAGGACCTAAGCACTTTCTCACTCCTTTAATGGATCATGGAATTCCACAACTGTGCTAACCCTCTATTCATCCTCCCATGTAAACCCACCAGAACATATTTTTTTAAATAAAATTTTAATTATTTAAGTAATAACATGTTTCTAATGGAAAGTCTGGAAAATATAAAGGATGTTTCAAAATTCATCATTTTTATTGCTTTTGTAATTAGTATTTTAATGGATACCTTGTATATAAATCTGCATCTTTTTACTCTGTTTATAAAGTACCATAAATGGAATTCTGGGTCAAAGAGTGTGAATACATTCTGCCAGAACATATGATTTTAATATTACTGAAATAATAAAGAGATGATAATTTCCTTAAGAAAAACAACTATGCTTTATTCTCTCTTGTACCTACAATGCCAGGACATGAATGAACGAATGAAGGTTTGTCTTCCCTTAGTACATAGTCTCTGAAGAGAGATTTCAATAAAGCAGGCTCCTCAGTTAGAAGACGACAATTAACGCCTAGTAGCAAATTCATTAATGGGATGCATAAAACTCTTCTTAAGGAGAAAAAGACTTTCATCTATCTCCAAATGTTTAATATCTTACAGTATATTTAAAGGACGTTATATTTCAGTAGTTACAGAGCACACTGAAGACATTATTTCTCCCAGTTTGAATTATTATCTAAATGTCATAATCTGTTATTGTCCATAGAGATCATTTTCAGAACACGTTCACACCCAGAATTCAAAAAGTTAAATATTTTAATAGTAGCTAGATTTGTCGTTTTACTTTGATTTTATATGAAAAATCATCATCTACTACCATCAGGGTCTAATGATATCATCATAACAGGCAATGTCCCCATAAAGATGAAAGAGAGAGTCACTACAAAACAACGTGCCAGGCATTGATCTAGCACTTTAGATGCACTAATTTAATTCTCGCAAAATTACATGGCTTGTAAGTAATTTATCTCTATTTTATAGGTAAAGAAACTGAAGCAGAGAGACTTTAAGACACTTGCTTGTTTCTTCAAACCCAGACATTATGGCCACAACTCTAATCACTGCATAGTAGTGACTCCCAGGGGTAAGCAAAAAACTTGTAAAAGTTTCTGGCATAACTTTCAGTGGACACTGGTGATGAAGGACATAATGAAACTGTGCTTGTCAGAAAAGAGGAAATTTTATCAATTCACGTGGATTATTTATCCATTTAATAAATAATTAGTTATTGTTTATTGTGGAACAAAAGCTCTCTCAGAATGTGGGGGTGTTCTCCAAACCTTGAGAAACACTAGGTTTAAGAAAGAAAGATGGACAGAGATCACAACATAATGTAGATATCTAATATAGATATATTGACCTAGCATAGTTAGGATAAAACAGTATTATTCACAGATGTCATGGCACAGAAGTAGTAATTAATTCTGCCTAGGGCACTCAGAGAAGTTGTACAGAGTAGGAAATACCTCAACTGCACCTTGAGTAAGACTTCTACAGAAATTTCTAGGTAACAGTCATCTCCCAAAATTGTCCCCACAGAAGGACCAGGTTCTCAGTGCATGAAAACTGCTGCAGTAGTACAAAGCATGTCTTAGCACAGCAGCACCATCTTAGGTTTGCTCAGGGTCTGAAAGCAGGGGGCGGGGGTATGGAACAGATCTTAGAAATAAAACCCCTGCCATACAATGGGAGCCAGCAATAAAGAGGAAGCCCATCTGTCAAGCCTGACTTTATAGCCAATATAAAGCTGCCTTTGCTGGCATACCTGTATTTACAATCCTAATTTTTAAAAACCCTAAATTAAAAATATAAATAAAGAATATAAGGGGAAGCAGGAAGGGACTTTTGTTCTCCCAGCTGACACATGCCCCACTCACCAGCAATCACTTCCAGCGCCATGAAAAGGCAGAAGAACCTTGTTCGGTCCAAAATCCCTCAAACACCACAGAGAGGGCCTGGTGAGAATGAAATTACCAATCTTCCCGAAAAAGAATTCAAAATAAAAGTCATTAGCATGCTGATGGACCTACAGAGAAATATGCAAGAGCTAAGGGATGAATTCCGGAGGGAGATAACAGAAATGAAAAAAACAATGGAAGGATTTAAGAGCAGACTGGATGAGGTGCACGAGACTGTAAACAGAATAGAAATCAGAGAACATGAACACAGAGAAGCTGAGGCAGAGAGAGATAAAAGGATCTCTAGGAATGAAAGAATTAAAGTAAGAGAACTGTGTGACCAATCCAATCCAAACAGAACAATATTTGCATTATAGGGGTACCAGAAGAAGAGAGAGAAAAGGGGACAAAAATGTCTCGGAAGAAATTATTGCTGAAAACTTCCCCAATCTGGGGAAGGAAATAGGCTCTCAGATCACAGAGGTCCACAGATCTCCCAATACAAGTGACCCAAGGAGGATAACACCAATACATAAAGTAATTAAAATGGCAAAGATCAAAGACAAGGACAGACTATTAAAAGCACCCTGAGAGAAAACAGATCAGCTACAAAGGAAAACCCATCAGGCTATATCATCAGACCTCTCAGCAGAAACCTTACAGGCCAGAAGAGAATGCCATGATGTATTCAATGCAATGAAACTGAAGGGCCTTGAACCATGAATACTGTATCTAGCAAGATTATCATTTAAATTTGAAGGAGGGATTAAAAAATCCCCAGGTAAGCAAAACATGAGGGAATTTACCTCCTATAAACCATCTCCTACAGTGTATTTTAAAGAGATTGCTCTAGATGGAAGTGCTCCTAAGGGTAAACAGATGTCACCAGAGAAAATAAAACCACAGCAAAGAAAGTAGACCAACCAAACACTAACTAAATGCAAAATAAAATCAGCTATCCACAAAATCAGTTAAAGGAAACGCAAAAGAATACAGAATAAAAACCCTAACATATAAAGAGTAGAGGAGGAAGAATAAGAAGGGAGAGAAATAATCATCAGACTGTGTTTATAATAGTATAACAAGTAAGTTAAGTTAAAGGGTTAGATAGTAAAGAAGCTACCCTTGAACCTTTGGTAACCATGAATCCAAAGCCTGCAATGGCAGTAAGTACATACCTATCAATAATCACCCTAAATGTAAATGAACTGAATGCACAAATCAAAAGACACAGAGTAACAGAATGGATAAAAAAGCAAGACCCATCCATATGCTGCCTACAAGAGACTCACCTCAAACTCAAAGACATACACAAACTAAAAGTGAAGGGATGGAAAAAGATATTTCATGCAAATAATAGGAAAAAAAAGCAGGTGTTGCAGTACTTGCATCAGACAAAATAGACTTCAAAACAAGGAAAGTAACAAGAGACAAAGAACAACATTACATAATGATAAAGGGGTCAAACAGAGGATATAACCATTATAAATACCCATGCACTCAACATATGAGCAACCACGTATGTGAAACAAATACTAACAGAATTAAAGGAGGAAATAGGATGCAATGCATTCATTTTAGGAGATTCAACACACCACTCACTCCAAAGGGAAGACCAACCAGATAGAAAATAAGTAAGGACACAGAGGTAATAAACAACACACTAGTACAGATGGACCTAACAGACATCTACAGAACTCTACACCCAAAAGCAGCAGGATGCACATTCTTCTCAAGTGCACATGGAACATTTTCCAGAATAGACCACATACTAGGACACAAAAAGAGCCTCACTAAACTCAAAAAGACTAAGAAACAGAATCTACACACATGAACAGAATCAGAAATGAGAAAGGAAAAATCACTACAGACACCACAGAAATACAAAGAATTATTTGAGAGTACTATAAAAACCTATATGCTAACAAGGTGGAAAACCTAGAAGAAATGGACAACTTTCTAGAAAAATACAACTTTTCAAGACTGACGAAGGAAGAAACAGAAAAACTAACAGACCAACTACCAGCAACGAAATTGAATTGGTAATCAAAAAACTAGCCAAGAACAAAATTCCCAGACAAGATGGCTTCACCACAGAACTGTATCAGACATTTAGAGAAGACATAATACCCATGATCCTTAAGTTTTCCAAAAAATAGAAGAGGTGGGAATACTCCCAAACTTATTCTATGAAGACAGCATCACTCTAATACCAAAACCAGGCAAAGACACCACAAAAAAAATAAAACTACAGACTAATATCCCTGATGAACATAGATGCAAAAATACTCAATAAAATCTTAGCAAACTCAATTCAAAAATACATCAGGAGGATCATACACCATGATCAAGTGGGATTCATCTCAGGGATGCAAGGATGGTACGACATTCGAAAATCCATCAACATCATCCACCACATAAACAAAAAGAAGGATAAAAACATGAACATCCCCATAGATGCTGAAAAAGCATTCAACAAAATTCAACATCCATTCATAAAAACTCTTAACAAAATGGGTATAGAGGGCAAGTACCTCAACAAAATAAAGGCTATATAAGACAAACCTACAGCCAACATCATACTTAACAGCAAGAACCTGAAAGCTTTTCCCCAATGATCAGGAAAAAGACAAGGATGCCCACTCTCCCCGCTTTTATTTAACAATAGTACTGGAAGTCCCAACCATGGCAATCAGACAAAACAAGGAAATAAAAAGCATCCAGATTGGTAAGGAAGAAGCCGAACTGTCACTGTTTGCTGATGACATGATATTGCACATAAAAAACCCTAAAGAATTTACTCCAAAACTACTAGATCTAATATATGAATTCAGCAAAGTTGCAGGATACAAAATTAATACACAGAAATCTGTTCCATACCTATACACTAACAATGAACTAGCCAAAAGAGAAATCAGGAAAACAATTCCATTCACAATTGCATCAAAAAGAATAAAATACCTAGGAATAAACCTAATCAAGGAAGTGAAAGACCTGAAAGACCTATACCCTGAAAACTACAAGACACTCCTAAGAGAAATTAAAGATGTACTAATAAATGGAAATTCATCCTATATTCTTGGCTAGGAAGAATTAATATTGTCAAAACGGCCATCCTGCCCAAAGCAATTGATAGATTCAATGCAATCCCTACCAAAATACCGACAGCATTCTTCAACAAACTGGAACAAATAGTTCTAAAATTCACATGGAACCACAAAAGACCCCAAATAGCCAAAGAAATCCTGAGAAGGAAGAATAAAGCCGGGGGATCACACTTCCCAACTTGAAGCTCTACTACAAAGCCACAGTAATCAAGACAATTTGGTACTGGCACAAGAACAGACCCATAGACCAATGGAAGAGACTAAAGAGCCCTGACATAAACCCAAGCATATATGGTCAATAAATATATGATAAAGGAGCCATGGACATACAATGGGGAAATGACAGCCTCTTCAATAGCTGGTGTTGGCAAAACTGGGCAGCTACATGCAAGAGAATGAAACTGGATTATTGTTTAACCCCATACACAAAAGTAAACTCAAAATGGATCAAAGACCTGAATGTAAGTCATGAAACTATAAAACTCTTAGAAGGAAACATAGGCAAAAATCTCCTGAATATACACATGAGCAACTTCTTCCTGAACGCGTCTCCTCAGAGCAAGGGAAACAAAAGCAAAAATGAACTCATGGGACTCCATCAAACTAAATAGTTTCTGTATGGTAAAGGACACCATCCACAGAACAAAAAGGCATCCTACAGTATGGGAGAATATATTTGTAAATGACATACTCGACAAGGGGCTAACATCCAAAATATATAAAGAACTCACACGCTTCAACACCCAAAAAGCAAATAACCCAATAAAAAAACGGGCAGAGGATATGAAGAGACAGTTCTCCAAAGAAGAAATTCAGATCGGTAATACACACATGAAAAGATGCTCCACATCACTAAACATCAGGGAAATGTAAATTAAAACCACAATGAGATATCACCTCACATGAGTAAGGATGGCCAGCATCAAAAAGACTCTAAGAACAAAAAATGCCGACGAGGATGCAGAGAAAGGGGAACCCTCCTACACTGCTGGTGGGAATGTAAGCTACTTCAACCATTGCAGAAAGCAATATGGAGGTTCCTCAAAAAACTAAAAATAGAAATACCATTTAACCCAGGAATCCCACTCCTTGAAACTTACACAAGAATTCAACATCTCAGATTCAAAAAGACATATGGGATGCCTAACTGGTTTTCTTGGTTTCACTGGAGATGGCTGGTAATTATAGATCTGCTTTGGTTATGTAACTGTATTCCTATTATGTTAATGTGTGTGCAAAATTTAATTAGTAGTTTAAAACCTATACATGCTGAAGTTACTCTACAAGAAGATATGTCAAAGAAATAATCTTCCCATGTTTTCTTCCACCTGCTACTTCTATAGCTTTTCTTCTTCCTTCCTAATTACAACCCTTAAATAGAATACGTGCCTCATATCGAATTTACCGAGTATCATAATTCCTCC
The DNA here is from genome assembly GCF_030020395.1 of Manis pentadactyla. NCBI lineage: Eukaryota > Metazoa > Chordata > Mammalia > Pholidota > Manidae > Manis > Manis pentadactyla. Next base: position 2,072,134 of record NC_080036.1, on the reverse strand, counting down.
AAGTGGTAAAGATACCTCAAGACAAATGCTGGGCATAGAAGCCACAGGGCATAAATCTACAAAGAAGTAAAAAGCTAACCTTTTCAAACAATATGGCCTCTCTCTCACTTACCAACTTTACATTTCCCTGTATGGCCCCGGAAAATGACTGGTTAGCCAGAGATGGGTAAGATTCCTCAAGGGAGGAACAACCTAAGACAGGCACAGTCACAGGGGGGCCATCAGGTGAGAAATTGGGGATCAACAGAGGTGAGGCTTAGAACCTCACCCCCCCTGTTTTGAGAGAAATCTTCTGAATCCATGGATGTTTTATTGCCCTTGTCTAGCTTGGATTAACACACAGTCTACAGGCACACACCTGATCATCTACATTTGCTCTCTTACAACACTAAACTATGTTTTCTACCTTTATCTTGCATCCACCTACCACTTCAGCATTTTATTAAAAATAATAATAATAATAATAATAAAGGGAGAAATGTGGTATCCACATATAAATCAAGTATAAAAATCAAACGAATATTCATATTTGACCTGATTGTTTATAGTTCATAATGCGTGATCAAAACCGAAAGTTTCTGTGATGACTGCCCTTGTACTATTCACCATGTAAGAACTTATTCACTATGTAAGAATTTGTTCTCCATGTAAGAACTTGTTTGTTATGCCTCAGAAGATTGGAGACTGACAAAAATTAGGCCTTGGGTGGATTAATGATTGTGCATTGAGCATTGAGTCCCCTATACAGAATTTTATTGTTAACAACCATTTGATCAATAAATATGAGAGATGCCCTCTCAAAAAAAAAAAAGACATATGCACTCCTATGTTTATTGCAGTACTATTTACAATAGCCAAGATATGGAAGCAACCTAAGTGTCCATCAGTAGATGAATGGATAAAGAAGATATGGTACATATACACAATGGAATAGTATTCAGCCATAACAAAGAGACAAATCCTACCATTTCCTACAACACAGATGGAGCTGGTGGACATTCTGCTCAGTGAAATAAGCAAGGCAGAGAAAGACAAGTGCCAAATGATTTCCCTCATTTGTGGAGTATAACAACGAAGGAAAACTGAAGGAACAGGGAGCCAAGATGGCAGCATGTGTAGGGCAGCGGAAATCTCCAAAAACCATATATATTTTTGAAAATACAACAAATACAACTATTCCTAAAAGTGAGATGAGAAGATACAGGACAACAGCCAGGCTACATCTACATATGCGAGAACCCAGCACCTCATGAAGGGGATAAGATACAAGTCGAGGCCCGGCGGGAACTGAGCGTGCGCCTGACCCTAGCTCCACGGCGGGAGAAGAGGAGTCAGAGCGGGGAGGGAGAGGGAGCCCAGGACTGCTGCTAAACAGCCAGCCCTAGTCATACGCACTGGGAGTGCAGACACACAGTGTGTTGTGTGCTGGATACTAGGGAAACGAAACAGTAAAACCTGCAAACGGGTCCCCGCAGCCGGCTTCCCTGGGAAAAAAGAAAAGCGAGTGCTTTTTGAAGGTCTTAAAGGGACTCACAGCTGGACGGAAGTGGTCTGGCACACTCAGCCCATCAGCTGGGAATCCCGGGGAACTCCGGGCGCCCAACCCCCTGGATGGCAGCACAGCTATGAGGCCCCACACAGCGATAAACAGCCTTCCGCCTATTCCCACTCCGGCGCAGACCCACCATAGCGGAGCAGGAGCCTGAGACCAGACTCAGAGGAGAGCAGCTACCCAACACAAGCCACAAGGGGTCGCCGTTCTCACAGGGGAGGAAGGCGATGAGCAAGTGGAAACGGACTTTGTTCTCCCAGGTGACACACCCACCAACCGCCCACGGGTACCTCTATCGCCATGAAAAGGCAGAAGAATTTGATTCAGACCAGAATCACACAGACATTGCCTGAGAGGGAACCAGGGGACATAGATTTAACCAATTTACCTGAAAAAGAATTCAAAATAAAGGTCATAACCATGCGGATGGGGCTGCAGAAAAAATGCAAGAGCTAATGGATAAAGATGGGAGAGAGTACAGAAATAAAACAATCCGTGGAAGAACTTAAGAGCAGACTCGAGGAGATGCAAGAGGCCATTAATGGAATAGAAATCAGAGAACAGGGACGCACAGAAGCTGATGCAGAGAGAGATAAAAGGATCTCCAGGACTAAAACAATATTAAGAGAACTATGTGACCAATCCAAATGGAACAATATCAGCATTGTACAGGTACCAGAAGAAGAAAAGAGAGAAAAAGGAATAGAAAGTGTCTTTGAAGAAATAATTGCCCCCGTTCTGAGAGAAATCTTCTGCATCCGTGGATGTTTTATTGCCCTTGTCTAGCTTGGATTAACACATAGTCTACAGGCACACACCTGATCATCTACATTTGCTCTCTTACAACACTAAACTATGTTTTCTACCTTTATCTTGTATCTACCTACCACTTCAGCATTTTATTAAAAATAATAATAATAAAGAGAGAAATGTGGTATCCACATATAAATCAAGTATAAAAACCAAATGAGTATTCATATTTGAACTGACTGTTTATAGTTCATAACGCATGAGCAAAACCGAAAGTTTCTGTGATGACTGCCCTTGTACTGTTCACCATGTAACTTATTCATTATGTAAGAATTTGTTCTCCATGTAAGAACTTGTTTGTTATGCCTCAGAAGATTGGAGACTGACGAAAATTAGGCTTGGGGTGGATTAATGATTGTGCATTGAGCATTGACTCCCCTATACAGAATTTTATTGTTGTTAACAACCATTTGATCAATAAACATGAGAGATGCCCTCACAAAAAAAAAAAAAAAAAAGGACAGACTTCCAATGGTAAAATAAATAAGTAACCAGGATGTAATGTATAGCATAAGGAATATAGTCAAGATATTGTAACAGCTTGGTAGGGTGATAGCTGGAACCTAGAATTATGTATATAAATGTTTTATCACTGTGTTGTACACTTGAAACTAATGTAATGTAATACTGTGCGTCAACTACCCTTCAATAAAAAATAATTATAAAAAAAAAAAAAGAAATAATTGCTGAAAACTTCTCCAAACTGGGGAAGGAAATAGTCGCTCAGACCATGGAGGCCCACAGAATTCCCAACACAAGGGACCCAAGGAGGACACCACCAAGACATATAATAATTAAAATGGCAAAGATCAAGAACAAGGACAGAGTATTAAAGGCAGCCAGAGAGAGAAAGAAGGTCACCCACAAAGGAAAACCCATCAGGCTATCATCAGACTTCTCAACAGAAACCTTATAGGCCAGAAGAGAATGGCATGATATATTTAACACAATGAAACAGAAGGGCCTTGAACAAAGGATACTGTATCCAGAATGATTATCATTTAAATATGAAGGAGGGATTAAACAATTCTCAGACAAGCAAAAGTTGAGGGAATTTGCCTCCCACAAACCACCTCTACAGGGTATTTTAGAGGGACTGCTCTAGATGGAAGCACTCCTAAGGCTAAACAGATGACACCAGAGAAAATAAAATCACAACAAGGAAAGCAGAACAATCAAATACAAACTAAAGACAAAAAATAAAATCAACTACACACAAAAGCAGTTGAAGGAAACACAAAAAAGCAAACACACACACACAAACACACACACACACACACAAGAAAAAACACCTAACATACAAAGAATGGAGGAGGAGGAATAAGAAGAGAGAGAAATAAAGAATCATCAGACTGTGTTTATAATAGCTCAATAAGTGAGTTAAGTAAGATGGTAAGACAGTAAAGAAGCTAACCTTGAACCTTTGTCTTTCAATATTCACCATAAATATAAATGGACTGAATGCACCACTCAAAAGACACACAGTAATAGAATGGATAAAAAACCAAGACCCATCTATATGCCGCTTACAAGAGACTCACCTCAAACCCAAACACATACACAGACTAAAAGTCAAGGGATAGAAAAAGATATTTCATGCAACCAACAGGGAGAAAAAGCAGGTGTTGCAGTACTAGTATCAGACAAAATAGACTTCAAAACAAGGAAAGTAACAAGAGATAAAGAAGGACATTACATAATGATAAAGGGGTCAGTCCAACAAGAGGGTATAACCATTATAAATATATATGCACCCAATACAGGAGCACCAACATATGTGAAACAGATAGTAACAGAATTAAAGGAGGAAACAGAATTCAATGTACTCATTTTAGGAGACTTCAACACACCACTCACTCCAGAGGACAGATCCACCAGACAGAAAATAAATAAGGACACAGAGGCACTGAACAACACCCTAGAACAGATGGCAACTCACAGACATCTACAGAACTCTACACCTAAAAGCAGCAGGATACACAATTCTCAAGTGCACATGGAACATTCTCCAGAATAGACCGCATACTAGGCCACAAAAAGAGCCTCAGTAAATTCAAAGAGACTGAAATTCTACCAACCATTTTCTCAGACCACAAAGTCATGAACCTAGAAATAAATTGTACAAAGAAAACAAAAAGGCTCACAAACACATGGAGGCTTAACAACATGCTCCTAAATAATCAATGCATAAACGACCAAATTAAAATAGAGATCAAGCAATATATGGAAACAAATGACAACAACAAAACAAAGCCCCAAAATCTGTGGGACGCAGCAAAAAGTTTTAAGAGGCAAGTATATAGTAATCCAGGCATATTTAAAGAAGGAAGAACAATCGCAAATGAATAGTCTGAAGCACAATTTTCGAAATTGGATAAAGAAGAAAAAATGTGGCCATAAGTCAGCAGAAGGAGGGACACAGTAAAGAGCAGAGAAGAAATAAATAAAATTGAGGAGAATAAAATAGAAAATCAATCAATAAAACCAAAAGCTGGTTCTTCGAGAAAATAAACAAAATAGATAAGCCCGTAGCCAGACTTATTAAGACAGAAAGAGAATCAACACACATCAACAGAATCAGAAATAAGAAAAGAAAAATCACAACAGACCCCACAGAAATACAAAGATTTATTAGAGAATACTATGAAAACTTATATGCTAACAAGCTAGAAAACCTAGAAGAAACGGACAACTTCCTAGAAAAATACAACCTTCCAAGACAGACCAAGGAAGAAACACAAAATCTAAACAAACCAATTACCAGCAAAGAAATTGAAGAGATAATCAAAAAACTACCCAAGAACAAAACTTCCGGGCCAGATGGTTTCACTGCTGAATTTTATCAGACATATAGAGAAGACATAATACTGATTCTCCTTAAAGTTTTCCAAAAAATATTAGCGGAGGGAATACTTCCAAACTCATTCTGTAAAGCCAGTACCACTCTAATACCAAAACCAGGCAAAGACACCACAAATAAAGAAAATTACAGACCAAAATCCCTGATGAACACAGATGCAAAAATATTCAACAAAATATTAGCAAACCGAATTCAAAAATACATCAACATAATCATACACCATGATCAAGAGTGATTCATCTCAGGAATGCAAGCACGGTACAACATTAAAAAATCCATCAACATCATCCACCACGTAAACAAAAAGAAGGACGGAAACCACATGATCATTTCCAGAGATGGTGAAAAAGCATTCGACAAAATTCAACATCCATTCATGATAAAAACTCTCAACAAAATGGGTATAGAGGGCAAGTACTTCAACATAATAAATGCCATATACAAAAAACCCACAGCCAACATCATACTGAACAGTGAGAAGCTGAAAGCTGTCCCTCTAAGATCAGGAACAAGACAGGGATGCCCACTCTCCCCACTGTTACTAAATATAGCACTGGAGGTACTAGCCATGGCAATTAGACAAAACAAAGAAACACATAGCATCCAGATTGGTAAAGAAGAAGTCAAATTGTCACTATTTAAAGATGACATGATATTGTACATAAAAAACCCTAAAGACTCCATTCCAAAACTACTAGAACTCATACCTGAATTCAGCAAAGATGCAGGATACAAAATACACAGAAATCTGTTGCTTTCCTATACACTAATGATCAATTAACAGAAAGAGAAATCAGGAAATCAATTCCATTCACAATTGCATCAAAAAGAATCAAATACCTAGGAATAAACCTAACCAAGGAAGTGAAAGACTTATACCCTGAAAACTACAAGACACTCTTGAGATAAATTAAAGAGTACACTAACAAATGGAAACTCATTCCATGCTTTTGGCTAGGAAGAATTAATATTGTCAAAATGGCCATCCTGCCTAAAGCAATCTATAGATTCAATGCAATGCCTATTAAAATACCAACAACATTATACAATGAACTGGAACAAATAGTTTTAAAATTCATATGGAACCACCAAACACCCCAAATAGCCAAAGCAATCCTGACAAGGAAGAATAACGCTGGGGGCATCTCGCTTCCCAACTTCAAACTGTACTACAAAGCCACAGTAATTTAGACAATTTGGTACTGGCACAAGGACAGAGCCACAGACCAGTGGAACAGAACAGAGAGTCCAGATATTAACCCAAACATATACAATTAATATATGATAAAGGAACCATGGACCTACAATGGGGAAATGACAGCCTCTTCAACAGCTGGTATTGGCAAAACTGGACAGCTACATGTAAGAGAATGAAACTGGATCACTGTCTAACCCCATACACAAAAGTAAATTCAAAATGGATCAAAGACCTGAAGTAAGTCATGAAACCATAAAACTCTTGGAGGAAAACAGAGGCAAAAATCTCTTGGACATAAACATGAGTGACTTCTTCATGAACTTATCTCCCTGGGCAAGGGAAACAAAAGCAAAAATGAACAAGTGGGACTATATCAAGCTGAAAAGCTTCTGTACAGCAAAGGACACCACGAATAGAACAAAAAGGCATCCTACAGTATGGGAGAATATATTCATAAATGACAGATCCGATAAAGGGTTGACATCCAAAATATATAAAGAGCTCATGCACCTGAACAAACAAAAAGCAAAAAATCTGATTACAAAATGGTCAGAAGAGCTGAACAGACAGTTCTCCAAAGACGAAATTCAGATGGCCAACAGGCACATGAAAAGATGCCCCACATTTCTAATTATCAGGGAAATCCAAATTAAAACCACAAAGAGAAATCACATCACACAACTTAGGATGGCGAATCTCAAAAAGGCTAGCAACAACAAGTACCAGTGAGAATCCGGAGAAAGGGGAACCCTCCTACACTGCTGGTGGAAATGTAAATTAGTTCAACCATTGTGGAAAGCAGTATGGAGGTTCCTCAAAAAGCTCAAAATAGAAATACCATTTGACCTAGGAATTTACCCTAAGAATGCAGCAGCCCAGTTTGAAAAAGAAATATGCACCCCTATGTTTATCGCAGCACTATTTACAACAGCCAAGAAATGGAAGCAACCTAAGTATCCAGCAGGAGATGAATGGATAAAGAAGATATGGTACATGTACACAATGGAATATTATTCAGCCATAGGAAGGAAACAAATCCTATCATTTGCAACAACATGGATGGAGCAAGAGTGTTATGCTCAGTGAAGTAAGACAGGCAGAGAAAGACAAATACCAAATGATTTCACTCATATGTGGAGTATAAGAACAAAGAAAAAAACTGAAGGAACAGAACAGCAGCAGAAATACAGAACCCAAGAATGGACTAACAGTTACCAAAGGGAAGGAACTGGGGAGGATGGGTGGGAAGGGAAGGATAAGGGGGGGGAAGAAAGGGGGCATTACGAATAGCATGTATAATGTGGGGGGCGGGGGCACCTTGAGGACTGTGCAACACAGAGAAGACAAGTAGTGATTCTACAGCATCTTCCTACACTGATGGACAGTGACTGTAATAGGGGTTGTGGGGGAGACTTGGTGATGGGGGAGTCTAGTAATCATAATGTTCCTCATGTAATTGTAGATTAATTATACTAAAAAATAATAATAAATAATTTAAAAATTCAAAGGATATTTTTTGAAGTTTTATGGAATTATATATATATATATAAAACATATATAGATAAAATAATAGGGAAAATAGCATAGAAGTGTAGAAGGATTTTATATAATACACCACAAGTGCCTTTAAATTCTCCTTTTAGAATCAAGAGATACTATTAGGCTACTTAATCAGTAACATCTCATGGGTGTGGATTATGCTAAAAAGGCATTTCAGAACTATAATCAAAGGAACCAGCCACAGAGAAAAACCTTGATGTTCTACTGGAAAAAATGATGAAAGAATGCATATTTGAGTTAAAACAGAAAATACGTATCTTTTGTAATGACTTTCTGCTAACCAACCTTTTCAGTTATTTATTCAACATCACATAAGATCTTCTTATATAGCTACCTCAAAAATTTATAGGAATATTGGGAAGACTAAATAAAAGTACTAAGGCACAGTGCCTGGCTCTTAATAACATTCAATTAAAAACATCTGTTTTAATTTCACGACTCTGTTATTACCCTAATGGTCTGCTGGTCTAAGAATATAGTACTACTATCTTCCAAAACACACAAAAAAGGAAAAGATGCACAATTTCCTTGTTACTCTGTTGTTTCTCCTTTTCGTGTACATTATTATACATACTCCATACAATATTAGCCATAGAACCTGTGCAGTGGACATTAAAAAGTGAAGCCACCCAATACTCCAGAGTGTTGCTAGTCTCCCAGGGTTATCCAGAGCCTTAAGGATGACTGTACGGTAACACACTGACATGACAGCACAACCTGGCACTTAAAGCTGACAAGAACTGATGTGCTGGTGTGGCACCTGTGGAGGGAGCAGCAGCTCTCTGAAGAGGGGACAGGGGAAAAGGTCGAGGATCCAATGGAGAAGAGTAACCATGAGATGAAGTCAGAGATCAGAAAGAAGCAGTGTACAAATTGGCAATCATTTTGCAAGTTTTAACAAACCTGGAAGCTAAAAAGTTACAGGAAAGGTAGAGAAGAATCTGGTGATTCAACCTCTTGCTAAGAACCACTGAACACTGGCACAGATATTAAAATGCTTTTCCAAATTACTTAAAAGCAAAATCATATTTTTAAAAGTCCATGTCATTTTGACATTATAATCAATTTTACTCTATATGGAAAAACTGTTACATAAAAAAGTGCACTCTAAAATTAGAACAATGAAGTACTTTTTTCACCCATTATGGAAGGAGGGGAAATAGCACTAATTTCTGATCTAATAAGGAAACAGTAAAAGAATACTGATAATACCATCCTTTGAGAAGCAATTTGACCTAATGTTTCAAGTCTAGTAAATCCTCTAAGGCATGACTTAATCGATGCAATGAAATCAAGCCACACTTTCTAGTTCCTGTAAGAATTCAGTGTTTTTGAGTATTAGCTTTGTTTTCTTAATGACATAAAGTTTGTTTTAACACTGCTATCAAGGATTCTGTTGTGAGAGGAGACGTAAATTAGCTCATATCCTCTGGCTCAATACCACACATCTGGAAGTCTGCCCTGAGGAAATAGCTAAAAATATGAAGAAATCTATATGCCCAAAGGTGTTTCCTGCAACATTCCTGAAAATAGCAAAAATTAAGTATGACAGTGACACAGAAAATAGTACATTGTTCTAAAAAAGGCAGCAAACAACTAATTGGGGTAAGCATTTAATAATGTCAAATCATTATGTTGTATATTTGAAACCAATACTGAATATCAACTAGAATTCAATTAAAAAATGAAGAAGCAAATGAAACTGAGCATATACTATGATATAAAACATCACATGAAAAAGCTGTAAAAAACTCCAAAATGATGACTGTATTAGAGTGACGGATTCATGTTTTTTCTATTATTTAACCTTTTTGAAATGTGACTTATTAGAATGAAAACAAATTATATTTTTAAAACATGCATCTCAAGAGGTTAAGTACTCTAAGATTTCATTCACACAGCTCTCAAAATGACAAGACGGGCTGGGGGTTAATACATAGAGGCAGCACTAACGAGTTCTTTTGTGATGATGGAACAACTTTGTATCTTGACTGTGGTAGAGGCTGCACAAAACTAACATGGGACAAAACTGCAAAGAACTACACACACACGCACACACACAAATGCAGGTTTTAAAAAAATGGTGAAATCTGCACACAGTCTGTAGTTGAGGTAACAGTAATGTACCAACATCAATCAGCCTCCGAGTTTTCACACTGTATGGCAGCTATATAAGTTACCACCATTGGGGAAACTGAGTGGAGAGTTTATAGAACCCTACTATTTTTACAACTTCCTGAGTCTCTACCTCAGAATAAAAGTTGAAAGAAATATGCACTTCTATCTCAAGATTGAGCTTATTTTTGAGGGGCAGGCAGATAAGGGAATGTAAAATGAGGCAGGTTAATATATAACTTCCAAGGCACTACAGTGTACTATTTACCTACTGCACAAAACCTCATAGGAGACAAATAGCAGTTCTTAGACTGAACATAATTTTCTGGCGCCAGTCTTCAAAAAAAAAGCTTCAACTTAAATGAAAATATCAGTCAATTTTCAGAATATGCTTAACTGAATAGCTTTGAATCTCGAACCCTGTACTGACATAATCCATTATGAAATCACCTTCAGAATTTTCTCCCATGCCAGAAAAATTTCAACAAATATAAATAAGATTTACTTACGCATATTCAATTTAAATATATAAATGACTAATACAGAATTTCGGGGAAGGATTAAAGATGGCGGCGTGAGAGGAGAGAGACAGAGGCTTCCTCCTAAAACTGGATACAATTAGAAAATATAGTTGGCGCAACGAATCCTGAGAGAGCAACAGGAAAGAGGATGGCACCAGACTGCACACACCTGGAGAAAAGAGCAGACCTCACCGAATGGGGTAACGTACCAGAGCCATGGCTCGGCGGGACCCGATCCCCTCCCCCACCCCAGCTCACCGGTGGGAGGAAGAGAAACGGAGCAGGGAGGGAGTGGAAGGCCTGGGACTGCTGAATACCTAGCTCCGGAGATCTGCGCTCCAGGCACAAACCTACATTTCATGGTGCTTTCATCGTACTCTTCTGATTACGGAGTTGGAAAGCTGGGACAGGCGGAGTTACTGGGGAGACTGGGATTGCAGCCACTTGTGGAAAACAGGGATCCATACCCAGCTGCTCCGAGACAGAAGCTTGTATCTGTGTGCTTGGCCCACTGGTTCAGGCAGTGGAAACAGGCACAGGAGCCAGGAGGCAGGGAACAGCTCTTTCCTACCCCAAGTACCGCTCCACTGTGACCCCCGACATTGCTTCAGGGGCTGAGCAGCTCCAGAATAGAGCTTCTGGACACTAGAAGGTACCATATACAAATATGAAACGCCAAAGAAACGTGGTAAACAGTTAAATTATTAACACAACTCCCGAGAAATATTTAAATGATTTGGATCTCGTGACTCTTTCCGAAAGGGAGTTCAAAATAAAAATCATCAACATGCTAATGGAGGTACAGAAAGACATCCAAGAACTCAGGAATGAATTCAGGTCAGAGATCCAATCGTTAAAGAACACGATGGAGGGTATTAAAAGCAGGTTGGATACAGTGGAGGAGACAATAAATGAAATAGAAACTAGAGAAGAGGAATAAAAAGAAGCTGAGGCACAGAGAGAAAAAAGAATCTCTAAGAATGAAAGAATATTGAGAGAACTGTGTGACCAATCCAAATGGAACAATATTCACTTTATAGGGATACCAGAAGAAGAAGAAGAGAGAGAAAGGGATAGAAAGTGTCTTGGAGGAGGTAGTTGCTGAAAACTTCCCCAATCTGGGGAAGGAGATAGTCTCTCAGGCCATGGAGATCCACAGATCTCCCAACACAAGGGACCCAAGGAAGACAACATCAAGACACATAGTAATTAAAATGGAAAAGATGAACAATAAGGACAGACTGTTAAAAGCAGCCAGAGGCAGAAATAAAATCACATACAAAGGAAAGTCCATCAGGCTAACATCAGACTTCTCAGCAGAAACCTTACAGGCAAGAAGGGAGTGGCATGATGTATTTAATACTATGAAGCAGAAGGGCCTGAAACCAAGATTACTTTATCCGGCAAGATTATCATTTAAATTTGAAGGAGGAATTAAACAATTTCCAGATAAGCAAAAGCTGAGAGAATTTACCTCCCAGAAACCTACTCTACAGTCTATTTTGGAGGGACTGCTCTAGATGGAAGTGTTCCTAAGGTTGAATAGCTGTCACCAGAGGTAATAAAACCACAGTAAGGAAAACAGAAGAGCTAATTACTAAATAATGCAAAAGTAAATTAACTATCCCCAAAGTCAATCAAGGGGATAGACAAAAAGTACAGAATATGATATCTAATATATAAAGAATGGAGGAGGAAGAAAAAGGAGGAGAAACAGAAAAGAACCTTTAGACTGTGTTTGTAACAGCATACTAAGTGAGTTAAGTTAGATTCTTAGATAGTAAGGAAAGTAACCTGGAACCTTTGGTACCCACGAATCTAAAGCCTGAAATGGCAATAAGTACATACCTATCAATAATCACCCTAAATGTAAATGGACTGAATGCACCAATCAAAAGACATAGAGTCACTGAATGGATAAAAAAACAAGACCCATCTATATGCTGCTTACAAGAGACTCACCTCAAACCCAAAAACATGCATATACTAAAAGTCAAGGAATGAAAAAAGATATTTCATACAACCAACAGGGAGAAAAAACCAGGTGCTGCAGTACTAGTATCAGACAAAATAGACTTAAAAACAAAGAAAGTAACAAGAGATAAAGAAGGACATTACATAATGATAAAGGGCTCAGTCCAACAAGATGATATAACCATTATAAATATATATGCACCCAACACAGGAGCACCAGTATATGTGAAACAAATACTAACAGAACTAAAGGAGGAAATAGAATGCAATGCATTCATTTTAGGAGACTTCAGAAGGAGTGACATAATAAAGATCAGAGAATAAATAAATAAAATTGAGAAGAATAAAACAATAGCAAAAATCAATGAAACCAAGAGCTGGTTCTTTGAGAAAATAAACAAAATAGATAAGCCTCTAGCCAGACTTACTAAGAGAAAAAGAGAATCAGCACAAATCAACACAATAAGAAATGAGAAAGGAAACATCACGACGGATCCCACAGAAATACAAAGAATTATCAGAGACTACTGTGAAAACCTATATGCTAACAAGCTGGAAAACCTAGAAGAAATGGACAACTTCCTAGAAAAATATAACCTTCCAAGACAGACCAAGGAAGAAACACAAAATCTAAACAAACCAATTACCAGCAAAGAAATTGAAGTGGTAATCAAAAACCTACCCAAGAAGAAAATCCCCAGGCCAGATGGATTTACCTCAGAATTTTATCAGACATACAGAGAAGATATAATTCCCATTCTCCTTAAAGTTTTCCAAAAAATAGAAGCAGAGGGAATACTCCTAAACTCATTCTATGAAGACAACATCACTCTAATACCAAAACCAGGCAAACACCCAACCAAAAAAGAAAATTACAGACCAAAATCCCTGATGAACATAGATGCAAAGATACTCAACAAAATATTAGCAAACCAAATTCAAAAATATATCAAAAGGTTAGCATGTATAGTGTGGCAGGTGGGGGGACACGGGGAAGGCTGTGCAACACAGAGAAGACAAGTAGTGATTTTACACCATCTTACTATGCTGATGGACAGAGACTGTGAAGGGGTATGTGAAGGGGGGAGCCTAGTAAACATAATGTTCTTCATGTAATTGTAGATTAATGATAACAAAAAAAAGAATACATCAAAAGGATCATATACCATGACCAAGTGGGATTCATCCCAGGGATGCAAGGATGGTACAACATTTGAAAATCCATCAACATTATCCACCACATCAACAAAAAGAAGGACAAAAACCACATGATCATCTCCATAGATGCTGAAAAAACATTCGACAAAATTCAACATCCATTCATGATAAAACCTCTCAACAAAATGGGTATAGAGGGCAAGTACCTCAACATAATAAAGGCCATATATGATAAACCCACAGCCAACATCATACTGAACAGTGAGAAGCTAAAAGCTTTTCCTCTCAGATCGGGAACAAGACAGGGATGCCCACTCTCCCCACTGGTATTCAACATAGTACTGGAGGTCCTAGCCACGGCAAGTAGACAAAACAAAGAAATACAAGGAATCCAGATTGGTAAAGAAGAAGTCAAACTGTCACTATTTGCAGATGACATGATATTGTACATAAAAAACCCTGAAGACTCCACTCCAAAACTAGAACTGATATCGGAATACAGCAAAGTTGCAGGATACAAAATTAACACACAGAAATCTGTGACTTTCCTATACACTAACAATGAACTAATAGAAAGAGAAATCAGGAAAACAATTCCATTCACAATTGCATTAAAAAGAATAAAATACTTAGGAATAAACCTACCCAAGGAAGTGAAAGACCTATACCCTGAAAACTATAAGACACTCTTAAGAGAAATTAAAGAGGACACTAACAAATGGAAACTCATCCCATGCTCTTGGTTAGGAAGAATTAATAGCGTCAAAATGGCCATCCTGCCCAAAGCAATATACAGATTCGATGCAATCCCTATCATATTACCAACAGCATTCTTCAATGAACTGGAACAAATAGTTCTAAAATTCATACGGAACCACCAAAGACCCTGAATAGCCAAAGCAATCCTGAGAAGGAAGAATAAAGTGGGAGGGATCTTTATTGTACAAAAAAAGCAAGATCCCTTGCTCCCCAACTTCAAGCTCTACTACAAAGCCACAGTAATCAAGACAGTTTGGTACTGGCACAAGAACAGAGCCACAGACCAGAGGAACAGAATAGAGACTCCAGACATTAACCCAAACATATATGGTCAATTAATATATGACAAAGGAGCCATAGACATACAATGGGGAAATGACAGTCTCTTCAACAGATGGTGCTGGCAAAACTGGACAGCTACATGTAAGAGAATGAAACTGGATCACTGTCTAACCCCATACACAAAAGTAAATTCAAAATGGATCAAAGACCTGAATATAAGTCATTAAAACATAAAACTCTTAGAAAAAAACAAAGGCAAAAATCTCTTGGACATAAACATGAGCAACTTCTTCATGAACATATATCCCTGGGCAAGGGAAACAAAAGCAAAAATGAACAAGTGGGACTACAACAAGGTGAAAAGCTTCTGTACAGCAAAGGACACAACCAATAGAACAAAAAGGTACCCTACAGTATGAGAGAATATATTCATAAATGACAGATCCGATAAAGGGTTGACACCCTAAATATATAAAGAGCTCACACACACCTCAACAAACAAAAAGTAAATAATCCAATTTAAAAATGGGCAGAGGAGCTGCATAGACAGTTCTCTAAAGAAGAAATTCAGATGGTCAACAGACACACAGAAAGATGTTCCACATCACTTGTCATCAAAGAAATGCAAATTAAAACCACAATGAGATATCACCTCACACCAGTAAGGATCGCCACCATCCAAAAGACAAACAACAACAAATGTTGACGAGGTTGTGGAAAAAGGGGAACCCTCCTACACTGTTTTTGGGAATGTAAATTAGTTCAACCATTGTGGAAAGCAGTATGGAGGTTCCTCAAAATGCTTAAAAGAGAAATACCATTTGACCCAGGATTTCCACTTCTAGGAATTTATCCTAAGAATGCAGCAGGCCAGTCTGAAAAGGACGGATACACCCCTATGTTTATCGCAGCACTATTTACAATAGCCAAGAAATGGAAGCAACCTAAATGTCCATCAGTAGGTGAATGGATAAAGAAGATGTGGTATATATACACAATGGAATATTATTCAGCCATAAGAAGAAAACAAATCCTACCATTTGCAACAACATGGATGGAGCTAGAGGGTATTATGCTCAGTGAAATAAGCCAGGTGGAGAAAGACAAGTACCAAATGATTTCACTCATATGTGGAGTATAAGAACAAAGAAAAACTGAAGGAACAAAACAGCAGCAGAATCACAGAACCCAAGAATGGACTAACAGTTAACCAAAGGGAAAGGAACTGGGGAAGATGGGTGGGAAGGAAGGGACAAGGGTGGGGAAAAAGAAAGGGGGCCTTACGATTAGCATGTATATTGTGGGGGGGTATAGGGAGGGAGGTGCAACACAGGGAAAACAAGTAGTGATTCTGCAGCACCTTACTACGTTGATGAACAGTGACTGTAATGGGGTTTGTGGAGGGGACTTGAAGGGAGGAGTCTAGTAAACATAATGTTCTTCATGTAATTGTAGATTAATGATAACAAAATGAATAAAACAAAATGACTCATACAGAGGGTGTAACAGTTGGTCATCTCTAGATTGTGCTTCAGGACAGCAACACCACATATCTTAATTCACCATTTTTACCTCAATGACAAGCATGGTTCTTGATACATAGTGGGCCCCCAATAACTATTTCCTGAATCAATCAGTCAATAGGTAAATTCATGTTCTGACCAAGATTCAACCGCCACGCCCTATTCTCAGCTTTAACTGAAACTAGGAGGTTGAAGGTACAAGTAGAAAGGGGTGAATTTGGATAGAGCCCAGCTTACACCAATTCACCAGTCACAAGATTACATTAACCAACACTACATCCTAGTAACCTAAGGAAAACCTTAAGTCATTTCATCTTGATCAGCCAAATCTTAAAGACTTGTTTAATAACTGGAAAAAGAACTGAATTAGTACCAGAAAATCTGTCTCACTAACCTTTATCACTTAATGCTTTCAGTTAAGCAAAGAAAGCCAAATTTTCTTTGCTACGTATAAATTCATCAACTTTCTGATCTGAAAAAATTTAGCTACAAGTATGCAAGGCATCAAAAATCCCTTCTGCACAAGCTTTATTCTCTCAGCAATTATATTTATATGTAATTATATGTATATACTTATTCATGTCTATATTCCTATGTAAATATAAAATGTATAAATAAATAATACAATTACAACGGAACTACTACCTTACAAGAACCTTACATTAGATAGCAACTCTATATTACTAATTCATTCCACAGTCCTAGGTACTCACTATTTAACAGTGAACAAGACACAGACCATGCCCTAAGTTTACAGTCTATCTAGTAACTTAGAAAGCACTGTACTTCGTAAAAAAATTCTTAAGTAAACCAGGATTTGAATTCCAATAACATGTCTCTGACTCTTAGTTTCCAGAACTGTAAAATAGACACTACCTGTCACGAATATTAAAATAAAATCATGAAATATAAAAAAGTTTGTCAAAGTAGAAAGCACTATACAAATGAAAGGTATCTTATTACTGTACTTAAGTTTTTCATTAAGAAAAAAACAAAACACTAGGATACCTTCCTGCAGAGTGATTATTAGTTGCAAGGGAAAATAAATAGTAACTATAAAGTGAATAAACCAGACAATACCTTCATCAAAATTTAATTAACAAGGGGCAAATGAACATTATGTACATCCAGACGTGATACCCTGAGAGGGGCACATGGCTTTTCTAGAGGTCTAACTGGATAAATAAATAATCATGAGGCAATCAGATCAAAGCAGATAAACCCAAATGGAAAAACTTCCTACATAATAACTGATGTCTATTCTTCAATTGCAGGAAAGACAAAGGCAGGCAAAGGAAATCTTCCAAACTAAACGAGACTAAAGAGAAATGGTAAGAAAATACGTTACCAACTACAATATGTGATCATGAGATGTGTGAATTGAAATATAAAATGCTGATTGAACTATTTATCATTTTATATTTCTGAAATTTGATAATGGTACTGTGATTACATAAGGGAATATCCTTGTTCTTAGGAAAGACATCCTGAGGTATTAAGAGGCAAAAAAGGCATGCAACCTACTCTTTAATGACTCACAAAAATAAACATGAATGTGTGTGTATGCCAAAAGACAAATATGTCAAAATGTTAAGAATTGGTGGATATGGATAAAGGATATATATGAGTCTATGTGTCATTCTTGCAACTTTTTTGTTAAGTTTGAAATTATTTCAAAACAAAGTTTAATTGGATACTAACCTCAGAGTTTACTTAATAAGCTCTAAGCTATACAATTCAAGTAGTATTAAAAATCAACCTGCGAAATTAATACAGAAAAAGTCTTAAAGAACTTTACAAATTACAAAACAGACAAGAAAGCAGGGCAGCAAGAGTCACCAAACAAATAGCAGAAGCACATGTAAAGATGTCAGATATTGGAATTATCAGACACAAAGTATAATTGGTTAGCATCCTAATTTCTTAAATTTGTAATAGGTTTTTAAGAAATAAAAGATATCTTGAGAACATGACCAAAAGAATAAGACTACCTAAAAAACAAAGTCTTAAAAAGGAACTAAGTGAAACTTGTACAAATGAAAAAATGTAGTAAATGAAACTTTCAAAAAACTGAATGAACATGCTACAACATGGATGAACCTTGAAAACATTATGCTAAGTTAAATAAATCAGACAGCAAAGGACAAATATCATATGACCCACTCACATGAGGTGAATAGTTCAAGTCATAGACAAAAAAAGTAAAATAGTTGTTGCCAGGGGCTGGGTAGAGGAACAGGACTTACTGTTTAATGGGTACAGCTTTCAGTTTCTGGTGATGGACAATGGTGATGGTTCCACAATAGTGTGAATGCACTTAATGTACAACTTACAATAGTTAAAATGGCAAATCATATTTATGTATATTTTACAACAAAAGTGGAAATAATACTTAAAATAAAGTGAAAAATATCAAAAATAATTCAGCAAACTAGTTGAACACAGCTAAAACAAAAATTAACTAACTGGAAGAAAAGACACTAATTTTGCAGAACACAACACAGAAAGATAAAAAAATGGAAGATACCAAACAAGGGTTAAGAGGCACTGGTGGGGTGTGGGCAAAGTAAGAACATCTGACATACTTCAAATACAAACACAAGTTCAGGATAAACAATACAGAAGAGAAAATGGCCGGAAATTCTTCAAAACTGTTGAAAGACATCCATCTTCAGATTCCATGGCCTAGTGAATTCCAACGATGATAAATAAAATCAACTTGTCGACATATCAAAATGAAAGTGCAAAAGAACGCCAAGGACAAAGAAAACATTCTGAAACCAGCAAATAAATAATGAAACAACAGATACCTATAAAGGAA
This sequence comes from Manis pentadactyla, assembly GCF_030020395.1. Lineage (NCBI taxonomy): Eukaryota > Metazoa > Chordata > Mammalia > Pholidota > Manidae > Manis > Manis pentadactyla. The sequence goes on along the minus strand of NC_080036.1, from coordinate 2,053,001 downwards.
TGACAATTACATGGATTACAAATTTTTCAACAGCATTTAAAGCCAGAAGAGAATGGAACAAAATCTATTAATAAAGAAAAAAAAAAACTGCTACCAAAGAATGCACACTCAGAAAAACCATCTTCAGGAATGAGACTAAGATAAAGATACTTTCAAACAAAAAGTTTTCCAACAACAGACCCTCACTACAGAAAACTCTAAACCATATTATTTCAGGCAGAGAAAAACTGATCTCAGATCCCTGACAGGAGGGCAAGAAGTACAAGGGAATGATGAGCAAAGGCCCTTTGAAAATAAACAGGCAAATCAAACAAGTATTTAAAACAATAATAATATCTAATTTGTTGGGAGTCAGGGAGAAATAAAATAAAGGAAAACTACATAGAGTTGAACTTCCAAACTTGAAGAGAGAAGGAAATAGACTTTTTTTAATAATACATTCATTAAGAGTAAAAGAAAAGTAAGGGAACAATTAACACAAAATTCAGATGGCGGTTTCTTAGGAAGTATGTCAGAGAACACAAATGGTGAAGAGTAAAAGGAGCTTCAAAGATGCAGGCAGTGTTCTATTTTTCAAGCCAGTTAGTGGTACATGGTAGTTCATTCTATAATTACATAAACTGTACATTTATTATGCCTTTATAATAAAAAAATTTTTTAATCAACACAGAACAAAAAAAGTGACCACTCCCTAAAAATCTAGAATACGTCACAAACCTTAGTCTTTAAAATTGAAACAAAGAAAGATTCACTCTTTCATTCAACAAACACTTACCAAACCCTAATCTCTGCCTACAACTGAGCTGATAGGTGGAATGAAGATTTCCAACCTCTCTTCTCCCTATTCCTTGCCCTGCAGAGCTGCAATCTAATACAGCAGCCAACAGCCAGAAGTGGCTATTCACATTTAACTCATTAAAATTAAATAAAATTTAAGATTTAGTTCCTCTGTAATACTAGACACATGTTAAGTGCTCAGTAGTCATATTAGGATCATTATATTGAATAGCAAATACAGACCATTTCCACCATTGCAGAAAGTTCTATCAGACAGTGCTGCCATTTTTCCTATAACACTAAAAAATATATTGATATTGAGTATCTTAAATATAAAACAGTATCTTAAAATTGATTCAATTTCCTTTTAAAGTCATTTTATTTCTATGAAATTAAAGCTCTTTCGTAGTATTTAAAACATTTTGCTGATTGTTAAAAATATACAGAAAGTAGTAGATGGATGGATAAAGAAGATGTGGTACATATACACAATGGAATATTATTCAGCCATAAGAAGAAAACAAATCCTACCATTTGCAACAACATGGATGGAGCTAGAGGGTATTATGCTCAGTGAAATAAGCCAGGTGGAGAAAGACAAGTATCAAATTATTTTACTCATATGTGGAGTATAAGAAAAAAGCAAAAACTGAAGGAACAAAACAGTAGCAGACTCACAGAACCCAAGAATGGACGAACAGTTACCAAAGGGAAAGGGATGGGGGGGTGGGAAAGGTGAAGGAATAAAGGGAAAAAGGGGCATTACGATTAGCACACATAATGTGGTGGGGGGCATGGGGAAGGCAGTACAGCACAGAGAAGACAAGTAGTGACTATAGCATCTCACTACGCTGATGGACAGTGACTAAAATGGGGTATGTGGGGGAGACTTGATAATGGCGGGACTCTAATAATCACAATGTTGCTCATGTAATTGTATATTAATGATACCAAAATAAAAAATATATAGAAAGTGTCAGGAATTGGTCACCATCCCTTATGTCCCACCAAAAACCATAATAACACAAGATTTTTTTTAATGAACGAAGATTAAATAGTTAAGCACAGTGTTACTAAACTGTAATACAAGCCATGTCGTTGGGATATAAAAACCCACAGGATGAATATACCACCCGTTCTAGGGAGCACCAATTTTAGCTGACACTGTTTAGAACACTGTTTACACAGATAGAGAATAGCAAACACATAATTCATATGAATTTTTAAAAATAAAATCTGTACGCTTTTTTTTTTCATGATGCCTGTAGGGCATCATCAAATTTTCTACTGATAGCAGGACGCTGGGCTGCATCTCCAGACTTCTGAGCATACCATTCATTTCTGTCATTAGAAGTACTTTGGAGGAAAAATTTAAGCTCTATTAAAATAAATTAATTCCATGTTTTTTTATTTACCAAAGAGAATAATACACAACTCTACAAAGCAATAACATCCTTAACATTGAAAGCAGCAAACCTCCAGTTTTCTTTAAAAGACAGAGGGCCTAAGCTATTTCAACTGAAGCTGAACATTTTGCTTTAGGCATTCTAACATATATTAAGTACTTCTACAGCACTTTCAATTTTTTAAATTATCTAACCAAAAACACTCAAAAGAACCCCAAATGTTAAGCCTTAATTTAACAGTCACTTAGGCTAGGTTTGCACCGTAAGTACCACCCCCACTGCCCACCACCACCTCTAAGTGAACCAAGGCGTCAAGCTTCTCATCCAGACAACTGAGGGCGTCAATAAGCATGTATGCTAATAATTGGTTCCTGTCCCCAGGAGGACTATTGTGGCTCCACTTACATAACTTATTATGCAAAGTACTGAACTCCTCTTTCTCTAGAAAGCATTTTGAATACTGATATTTGCACAAGGTTTACTTGCTATATTAAATAAAAAAGCTTTTCTCAATCTAGCTTCAAAGATCTTTCCTTCAGAAGAGGTGAAAAGGAAAGCCAACTGCTACTACTTCACTATGTCAAAGACAAATTATTTATCTTGTTGGCTAGTCAACAGAGTAATGACTTAAGCAGCACCCTGAGCAGGCCCCACAGATAGTCAGTTTCCTCCTGGGTCTCTGGTTGAGAAACAGAGCCTTAAATAACCTGGGGCAACTTATTTGAACTGAAAATAATCTCACTGTCCCTTGAAATGTGCTATAAGTATTAACATAAAACTTGGCAAAATTTAATTCAGTGATGGTAAGAATCATAATACAACCCCTGCAGTGTAACAGAAGAGTATAATGTACTCCAAGCCTAACCTGAATATGCATAAATAAGTGCTGTCCACCAATCCCCTGGTTCTGTTTAAACCAAGATTTTCAGATTTCACATAACCATATCTTAAAAAAATAAAAAGGGCCGATAAGCACAGAGTTGCCAACTTTAAATTTTTGCCAAGGACATTTAAAAAGAAAATAACTACCAGTTACCATCATCATTATTTCCTAAATGAACTAATATACTTATACTAAAAATGGTAAAAGATAATTTTAGAAAAAAAATTATTTTAAATTCAATACATTTAGTTTATGAAAAGCTAATTCATTGTCATTTCACTTCAGACAAGTGAAAAATCTGTCACAGATACCACTCCATAATCTGGCATTGGGGAACCACAGGTCTAAGCAGCTGACTCCTACTTGGAAAAAGAAAGCAACAGCAGGACATGCCCAAACCAAATATTAAGCTACTCAATATTGATGAAACAGAGGCTTGGAGGGGTTTAGGGACTCTCCCAAGGTCACAGACCAAGAATTCTGACAGAACTGTCTAATTCCAGATCAGGGTTCCTAACCATTATGCTAAATTTCCTCTAATATTTAAAGATCCACACAAATCCAGTCACCTTTGTGACCAATGACAACCGAGGAATTTCCAAGACAGCTGGTGGGAGTGAGAGGTGTACTCACTGGCCATCGCTCAGACTGAAGCTAAATGGAACTCCTGACCTTTGCCTCATTAATACCAGGCTGACTGCAACTAAGTCAACCAGTCCAGACAAAGCACACCACTCCCTCCCTCCAGCAGCACTGACTCAGAACTCAGGACATTTACAAGTGCCTGTAATATAGTGAGAAACATATCCCTGAAAGACAAAAGCAATGTATTAGTTCTCAATAAGGAAATAAACACTTCCACAGTAACTTAGCCTAAAAACAGTAAACCTGTCCTCAGAAGTTAGAACTCTTAAGCCTCCTTCTGCAAACTACTACAATCTTTTACACATTAATACACCAACCAGTTCCCCCTATTAAATATCTAAACAGAAAAACCACATAGAAAATTAAAATACATAGTTTTTATGTATGTATCATTCTGTGATGCATAAAAGTATCTGATCATACTATCCTTCTCTGACAGTCAGAATAATAGAGACAAAACTACTCATGTGAACCAAAAGTACGTATAAAAGAGAGTTGGAAGAAAAATATGTAATTAAATGCTTTTTAATATGTGATTTAAAAATATGCAATACTTTCATAAATAAATTGTGAAAGGCACTATTAGCAGATAGTAGTAATAGGAGGCACAAAAATTATCTTTGAATATTTAAAGGTTCCTGATATTGATACCAAAGTTGAAAGTCATCCATACAACGAACAGAATACTGTATCAGAGATGTGCTTCCAAATCCTCACATTTCACTTGCCAGCAAATGTCTAAATGAAACAAGCAAACAGTCCTTAAGTAATCAGTCTGACACTCTGGACCAGAGTCTGAAATAGTCTGTCCTCCCTGAAACAGGGTAACAATAGCACAGTATTCATGCTAGCAATGGCAAGAAAACTGTATTTCCCCATTGGGTTTTCAAAGATCAGATTATTTGTACTCTATCTGAATCTGCAGTGTGAGGGAGCAGTACATAGACTATCAAATTTTTTACCCACTATATAGAGTTACCTATTTAATGTCTTTTCCTTCTGTTCAAACAGATGCCATCTAAAACAAATGGTTGTTTTTTCTTTCCCCTCTCAACTTTCCTTTGGTTCTTTTATCTCCTTAGATTCAACTGGTACATCTATTTATTTTATTCTCTAGATTCATGTTAAATGTATTTCTACCACTGACCTCTCTCATGAACTACAAACCCCCATTTCCAAATGCCTCTGGGCATTTCCAGTATTTAGGAAGTATATAAAAAGCTCAACATATTTCAAAATGAGACTATTTTGCACCTAGTACCACCAACTCCAACACCACACTCAAAATGATCCACCTTCCACTTCTTCCAAACCTTCCCCCACAACCTCGCAGCCCACCCGCCTACCCCACCCCAACACCATTACCCTTACGAAATATTTATACTACACTGAAAGTCAGCTTTCTGCAACAAATCATTCCATACACACTATTAGTTTCTCATTACCTACCAAATGTTGAACTCCTGAGTACAGCATTTAAATATGTCCCACAATCCAGCCCCAATTTACATTTCAAACCTCATCTCTTATTCCCAAAAAATGAACACTATATTCTAGGTAATCTGGTCCACTAACTTTTCTCTGAGTATACAATGAATTTACCCACCTCCACACTTGTGCTCACATCGTTCCCTTCATTTGAAAAGCCTCCTTCATCCGTCTACTCCCATCTCCTAAATTTTTGTCTGAGAAAAGTCTTCCCCTCTGCAATGCTGAACTCATGTTACCAATTTATTGGGAGGTAGCATAATATAGTGTAAATGGACAGGCTTCAGCAATAGGCAGATTCGGATTCAAATGGGGGCTCAGTTACCTGCTAGCTACATAGTCTAGGCAAGTTACTTATTTGGGCACCAGTGTCCTCACTAAGATGCTTACATATTATTGTGAAGCTTAGAAAATGCATGTAAAGTAACTAGCATAGGGCGTGGCGCTAGCAAAGTGTTCAGTAAGTAACAACTTCAGAGCTATCCTCGTAGTACTATACCTCCACCACTGTCCGTTATTCCAGCTAAAAATGAACCCATTTTCCTTTCTACAACTCCAAACTTTAGGTCAAACCACTCACGTAGTATTTACATATATTTATGTTGTAAATTTTTATGCAAATATCTTAATCCCCTTCTAGATTTCAAATTCTTACAGACCAAAGACTTACTCTTTGTATCCTATAATGCCTAAAGTGCTTTTCATAAAGCACACAATACTCCCCTCCAATTAGAAAAATATTTTCAATATGCCTAAACAATACAATTCATGTCTTCATGATGTGACTGACACACCGTAGAAAATTATTGTCAAAACACGAATCTTGGTTGTTATAGTGGACTCTTTATTTGTTCCTACATGGTTACTTAACATACCTTGATGCCTAACATAGCGCATGTTCAGTGTCTGTTTAACTGACTTGAATGATATAATACAATTTACAAATTTACGACAAAATACATTTTATAATAAAATTCACAAATTCACGATGCAAATATTCAGTATCTACTGAACTGATCTGAACAATAAAATTTGCAATGCCTAGGGGTATCTGATTTTCCCCAATAGCCTTTTTCTTCTCTGGAAATAATTCTTGAAATAATTCCCAACAAAACATATTACGTTGTACCTTGAGTACAGATCCTTAACCATTATCTACCCTGACTCCTTCTCCAGATTCTCTCAATTCCAATATTCCAACTGTATGCTCTAAACAAATAAGCACTTCCAATGACTAAGAATTTGCAGTTTCTATCTAAATCTAAAGGCCAGGCAACTAATCATCCCTCCAAAGTTTTTTCCAGGGACTTTAAAAATCATCCACCCTTTGCCTGTTTAAGATTAACTGATACCTTGAAATTAATATCCTTGAAAGAAATTTTCTTTTACATAGGAGATCTCACTGAACTTGTCATTTCAGTCTATTTTCCCTAGTTCATGGTATTACCTCCCTTTCCAGTGATGGGAGGGGAGGGAATGAGGTAAGTATCCAAAACCTACAGTGTAAGTACTCATAAAAGCACAAGAGAAGTGCAGGAAGTATCACTGGTCTCACAAAGGTGATTTGTGTACACTTTACACTGCAAAAACACTGATCATCTAGAGTCACAAGCTGCAGTAACTGCCTTCCCTTATGACAACTTTAAAATCACTATTCAATATGGAGAACCCGACAAACATTTCAGCATTTAATTACCTAAAATTTGCATACTAAAAAATAACTACCTGCATCACTTTTTCCTCTAGAAAATTCTCAATTTACCCGAGGTAAACACCTCAAAATATAAGTTAAAAAAGACAACATAAAACATCTCTGCCCACCTGTGTGAACTTCTGCAGCCTCTTTGGAGTTACCAAGAACAATTCTTCTGTAAAAGTTAAGGAGAATGACAGTTCCAAATAGGAAAGTATATACAAACTTCGGGAAAAAGTGGTATTCTTCCAACCCTCTGCAATCAATTCGTGCAACAACCGCAGAGACTGAAGACTCATGATTCAACTGTGACTTCAGAGAACCACAAGAATTAAGAATGCAAATTAGAGAACAGTATTTTTTTAAATGTCTGCAGGAAAATAAAGGAACTTATCTTAACTACATATTTTCCTCAAGCAACTTGTTTTGTTAAGAAGTGACTTCAACAACAGCTTGAGCAAGTTCTCCAATGAACAACGATCCTGAGAGTCTCGCTGGTACCACACGGACCTCCGTATCCAGAACCACTCCCAAGCGCACTCCCAAATTGATCGCAGGCAGTCCCTAATCGGGTCTGGATGAAAAGATTTGCAAGAGAACCTCTGTATCTACTCATATAGCCCCGCCCTCGGACTTCAGGAGACGACACCCCTGGAACCTGGACTAATTACTGAGGCCCGGGACAGACCTACAGGACGCAAAAGTCAGGAACTGGGACCCAAGACTGAGTCTGGTGTCCAACCCCAGGATGGACACAGGAAACCGAATCCGGGAAGCAGAGCTAAGATTCTGGGGGAGCAGAAATGAGGGGGACAGAGGAACCGAGGCCCAGCCCAGCCGCCCTCTTGAGTCCCAAGAGCAACAGCAGCTCCGAGCGAGAGCCCCCATCCCGGCTCCGCCCCGCCCACCCCATGACCCCGCCGCCCGCTCCTCCCCGCCGGTCGGGCTCGGCGAACGGCTCCGCGGTCGACAACCCCTTTCCCCGAACCCCGACAGCCGAGCCCGCATCCCCGAGTGGGCAGCGGGGGCCCGAGAGCGCCAGCCCCGACGCGGCCCGCGGCCGTCCCGGTCCGCTCCCCCGGCTACTCACCGTCGGCCTGGGTGCTGGGAGGGGGCAGGGCGCGGACACCCAGCTCTGACCCGGGTGGGAGACCCTACTCGGCGCCGACGGCCTCGGCGGCTGCGCCTACAAGACCTCTCTCCGGCCCGAACCTTGGGAAAGCACTTCAGGGCGAACGGGGCAGGGAAGCGTTCCGGCAGCGGAACTGCTTGCGGGCGGCTGTGGCCAGGGCCTCCCCGGCGCGGCCAGGAAGGGGCGGGGCCTTTCGCGCGCTGCGCTCGCACTGCCGCCCCCGGTCTCGTCGCTAACCTTTCTTCCTCGCCGCCCCTTGGTCCCTGACGCCGAGCAATGCTATTGGTCTCCGACTTGTTCCGCTCCAGCCACCTAGGTTTACAGACGGGAAAACCGAGGCTCGAGATTTAGGTGCAAAGGCCCAGGGCTCACACCCGGCTTCCCGACTCTCCAGTGTTCTCTCCCCACCCCAGTAGTCCTCCTTTAAAAATTATGATTGTTAACATTTATTGAACTCTTACTACGTAATAAGCAGAGTTTTAAACGCTTCGGGTGTTTAACTCAGTTAATCATCCGCAAACCACTTGAGGTTGGTATTATGATCTACATCTTGTAGAGGAAACCAATCAAAGGTACCAAACCCAATACCACAAAGATTGGTTCTTGATTTTATTTTAACTCCTGTTGTGTATATAAATCCTGATCTACTACTAACAACATTTAAAGTTCTTTGAGGGCAGGAACCAAATTATATTCTTACATTCCATCATCAGTTGGGATTTCAACAGAGGCCAAGAGCTTGGGATTCTGGCAGCTTATCGCCTGGATCCGCTTATTTACTTTTACTTTCTAACTTTGGGTAAATTGCTTTACCTCTCTAAGCCTCAGCTTCCTCATTTGTGATATATTTGATATGTGTGTGTGTATATATACATATATAAAATCATCTCTGGATGGATATAGGGATTCAATGTAAATGCATGATAAACACTTCAGTGTACCTAGTACCAATGTAGCACTGGGTAAGAGTCAACAATTCTCATACCTCATCATAAGTAGGAACAATTTCTCTTCTAATGGAGTCACTCCAGTGGGGTAATTTGGAAACATGTGGATTAGCAAATGCTGACAGAAAATGTTAGTTAAGGAAATAAAGTGTAGAAGTTTTTGTAATGGGAAAAATGAGGGTAAATGAGACAAAGAATGTCCTGGGGCCAACATGGATATTTGTGACACTGTGAGCTGAGACAGTATGAGGACCCAGAGAGTCAGATGCTAGGCAGGAAAAGGGGGAAAAAAGGATTATTCCTCAGCCACTATATCAGGAAGGCATTTGTGGATAAAATGAGAGTTCCTGTGGCCAGGATTCTCACCTGGCCCTGGTTGACGAGCTCACTGCACACCTGTGGGCAATACATGGCTGTTGACTCTATAAAAAGAGCTCTGCCCAGTACTCTGGGCACGACATGGTGGCAAGGCTGCAAGGTTGGAATGGGCAGCACCAAGGACAGAGGCCCAGAGGACGGTTGTGCAGGACAACTGTGCATAGAGGCCCGGAGGATGGCTGTGCGGGACAGCTGTGTGGACAGAGGGGCCCAGAGGCAGAGACTGGCTTGCTGCATGCAGACTTGCTCTGAGTGAAAGGGATTTTAGTGACTGACCTGCCACCTGGAAATAAAGTTGGGTATAACCCTTTCACCCCAAGAACGTTTTGCTTTCATTTTCCTTGGTCACACAAATCCATAGCGAACTTGCCCCGGAGCTGAAACCCTTTGACAAGACAGCATCCAACATCAAAAGCAGATTCTGTGTCTGAGGCCAGATACAGGAGATGAAAAGCCTCTTAACATGCATATTCTCTGCAAAACAAATTTACAAGCATCTCCTAAAACTGGAAGAAGATTTTTTTAAGTTTTCTACTAAGAAAGGCAGAGGAAATGGAAATGGTTCAGAATCCATTATTATGAATTTAAGACAAAACAATGCCTTTGCTATTGGCTTTACTTACAGCACTGTCTTGTTTATTTTTTGTGATCACAGAAGTGTTTGTAAATACTTCCCTAATACCCAAATTTAAGCAGTCTTTCATGCCCCAAAGTGTAGAGTAGTAAAAATCCAAGCCTGGCTGGACAGGACTCACTAACTTCTCTTTCCTCCAAAGAGCTTAGAGGATGGACAGTGAGACACATCCTGAATCAAGGCATTCTCAGGCCTCCTTGGGGACACAGATGTGCTAGTGGTTTGTCATCGAATGTGATCATCTTAACTAGTAATCCATGCAGCTAGGACTTGACTCTGGTCTGTCTCAGATGCTTTTCACCAGTACGCCAGTGGATTTCAACTTGACAGTGCATCACAGACACCTGGGTGTCTTACTAAAACACAGATTGCTGGGCCTCATCCCTAGAATTTTACTTACCATTACTAGGGCTTCTCTGAAGTGTAATCCCGGGCCTAGCAGCATCAACATCATTTGTGAATTTATTACAAGGGCAAATTATTAGGCCCCACTCAAGACCTTGTGAATCAGAAACTCTGGGGTGGTGGGCCCAGCGATCTGTTTTAACAGGCCTTGCAGATGAATCTGATAGTCCCCAGTTTTAGAACCACTGTGCTCTTCTACCTTGTCTTCCTCATATTCTTCTTTTTTCTAATTATCCTCAGCAAAAATAATTCTACCAAAGCTAAATTTCTTCTAATTGAATTAAATGATGTATTAAAGCAATTTTATTCATGTTTTGCTCTCACTGGGACATGAGGCCTGAAAAATATTAGTATTCATAGAGGATTCTTTTATGATTACTTCAAGTTTGCACTGAAATTTAATCAGATAATACTGAGTTGGGGGGTGAAATTAATCCTATTCAAGAACCACTCTGCCAGGGCCTTACGAGCACTTTCTAAATTAATCTTCATTACACTACTATGAGGTTTTGTGATCTTAATTTTACAGAAGAGAAAAACTGAGACTTAGGTAACCTAATTGATTTAAGGCCACCTTCTTATTAAGAGGCAGAAATCAGGAATGTTCAAACAAAGATTCCTCTAATTCCAAAACTCATGAACTCTCTACTTCGTGGCAGGAGCTTGGAGAACAAAAATCCTGTGTGGGCTCCAACACCCAAACTATGCAACATTGAGTAAGCGATTTAATCTCTATTTCAATTTCTCCATCTATCAATAATGTTATCATAATCTGCCCCTCCCACACTGGAATGTTAGAACAAATGAGGAAAGAAAAAGGATAAGTGCTTTGAGCTTTAAAAAAGAAACATAAAAAAGGCAAGTTATTACGGTATTGTATGTTTAGCCAAAGGTTGCTACATGAAGACTGAGCATTGACTCTTTCCTGATTATCTCCTGATTCACATATAACAGGTTCAAAGGCTATACTTGATGCCAAAGAAAAAGTTGTTTGACTTCATTTGTCAGAGTCTCATTAAGTTAAAGATTACAGAGGACTTGATGTGTCTCTTTCAAAAATTACAGGGAATCTCTCACCATGTTCATAGGCTCCAGGTTGTCACCAAATTGCTGGCCAGTCCTCATCCTAGAGAACTTTACTCCAAACCCTTTCTTCTCCCCATTAGAGGCAACTCCTCCAACCTCATGGCTCCAAACACTAGGCAAACACTTAAAATTCCTCTTACTTTATTATGTGGAAGGATTTAGCTTTCAGTCCTCTCAGGCCTGGCTCCTGGCCTATCTTTGTTGACAGAATTACCGGGTTACACAATTCCAGGGGGTACCATTCACAAAGAATACAACCTGAATGAAAGGGGTGCCAATTGCAAAGACCACAAGAGGAATGATCCCCCTGTAATTGTGCAAGGCTGCAGCCCTGTCTGTGCATAGGTCTCACCCTAAAAATCCATTAAGGGGTTTTGTTAGACAAAAGAGCCATCTACTTGGGTGTCCACCATTTGTCTTGCTTTCAAATAATGGGGTACGTTTTTGTTCATTTTCATGTAGGCCTGATCGAATACTTAGCTTAAATCCTGGGCTCCACACTCTTCTGTGGCATTTTCCACTCTCTGCTATAACATTATTGCCAGTCTCTCCACAAGACTTGCGAGTTTCATGAAGAATCTGTCATATTCTGTCTTCCTCACCTTTCATCCCTGACTTCGCAAGTGCTTGAAAAGTGTTTGCTGATCTGAATAAAAGCACAATGTATCAGTATATGTCCTAATATAATTGGCAGAGATTTGACAAATGGCTCTCAAGTATGTTGTTTGACCCACAGACTTTTGTACCAAGAAATAAATTGAGGCAAAATGTTTAAATTGGGAAACATCATGTCAAATCAAACTCCCAGTAGCTGATGTCTCTTAAAACCATAGACACGTTGGCTGACTAGGGGTACATCCCACAAGCTGTCAGTGTCTTTAGCTCAGATGCAGCTGTATATTGAGGTAGTAAATGAGTTGGCCTCACTCACATGTGAAATCTTCATGGTAGGCACTGAGTCTGGAGCCACTGCTTGGGAGGTCATATGAATGTTTTGAAGAAACAAGTATAGAATTTTGCCTTATAGATTTTACGTGTGTTCATAATTGTTTATTCCCATATGTTATGTTTTAAGTTGTTTATACATTTTAAATTGTTTTTCTGGGGTAGAAAATTGTGGGGTACTATGTTGTACCATTTCTAAACAACCCACGCAAGTGCAGACATCCAGTTACAAATACCATTAACACCAACACTTTAATGGCATTGTAGCTGATGTTTTGTCACCTGCCTTGAAAATAGAAAAGACAAATAACAGCAACTATTTGAATAATTTTCATTCATGACTAACTTTATGGAGTGGGATCCCCCAACACCACCCCAATGAAGAAACACAAGCCCAGCTAGTTCAGGTAGCTAGCAAGTAATGGAGCCAGGATTAGAACCCAGGCAGTCTGTCTCCACAGCCATGCTCTTAACCACTAAATTAATATTTATTGAGCCTTTCCCATGTGCTATGGCTATGACTGCCTCTCAACTCAAAGAGACTCCAGATTTATAGAAGAGTGTGTGTATCTCTATCAGGCCTTTTATAAGGTGCTGTAATAAACCCACACAGCTCCTTCTCATCCCCACCTTTGCTCTCCCCAACCCCAGGTCATATTGATAGGTTTATAATCTTCCATTTTGAAGTGTACAAACTGCCAGACATCCAAGACTTCCTTTAATTCCAAAATAATTCTTGCACAAAGTTTGTTTCCATGGTAAGTTATCATGACAAGTCCTATGTATGTGCTGAACAAAAGGCATCTTTTAAAGACAATGGAAGCTATCTGAGGCAATATAATATTGACAATGGAAACCGTATTTGTAGTAAATTGTGCTTGTATGGAGAAATGGGAGATAGCAAAGTTGAATTTAAGCAAAAATGTCACATTGGCACAAATGCAGTAAAAACTCAAAAACAGAGGACCTAAAAGGGAACAGTCATCAAATGTTAGCATATTTTACATTTAATTTTTAATTAAATATCAAGAAAAAGTATGGGAACTAACACTCTCCTTTCAAAGGGTAAAAAATTTAAACTTCTTTTGTCCAGATTGAGCCACTTAGCAAGTCTCAGGAATTTAAGAGGATGCATTCAATCCACCTTCACTTTTTCATTGAGGATGTAGACCATCTTACTCTACCTCGGTTTCTCTTTCTGTAAAATATTCATGATAAGTGCATCTTTATATCACAGAGATGTTGTGAGACGTAACTAATAAATGATTATAAAGCACAGTTCTTTGAAGTATAAAGCACTACATAATTACTAAATACTATAATAATCATCCTCATAATAATAGTAATTTTCAACCAACACATCAACTGGACCCAGATGCCTTCGGTCACTTCCCAATTACAAGTGTATATGCCAACTATGAAATATAGTACAAATCTTAAACCACAACCAGACTAGCTCCACTCCCTTTCTCTTTCCTATACAGAGTCTGAAGTCAGTCTGCCAGAGACACATCTCAGGTCCATCACTTGCTGGCTGTGTGACCCAGCTCACGCAAGACATTTTATCCTCTCCAGCCTCTGATTCCTTACTCCAACCTCTATTTCTTTATCTATAAAATAACTGTAATAATAATACACAACTCACAAGACTGTTGTGAGAGTTCAACAAATTAAGACATATAGAGCTCTGTACCAGTGCCTGGCAGATTGTAAGAGGTCAATGAATGTTAACAGTGATGATGACCAGCAACAACATCTGAAAAAACCTAATAGCAGGCAGCTGTCTAACCATGTTATTGGACGAAAGAGAAAGAAAAATCAATACACTCAATTTGGACTGGATTGACAACACTGTCTGGATTATGTTAATGTTTATAAAATATAAGCAATTTTAATGTTAAACTTCAATAGAAAAAAGAAAAGGTGAGGCATTTTACTTCTGCAGTGTGTTTGTCTGTCTTTAATGATTATGCATAACGGTAATGACTAACTACATTTTGGTAACAGATGATTAGGGGAAAATATGGGTGTAAAATGGAAAAGGGCAATGTTCTCCATTCCCCAGCCTGCTCCTCTGCACATGTGTAACCACTGTTAATGATCTGGATGCTCCTTTCCAGACCTTTATTGGTGTATTTACATCCATATAAACAAAACTGAATTACCCAAAAGGCAGATGAAGTATGTACTTAAAGCACCAGCAAAACAGAACCAAAAATATTTTTTTAAAGAATTTGACATTTTTATAAATGCAAAGATATAAAAATTCAGAATTTATTGAGACTTACTTAATTGTAACATGGTTTTAATCTTCATGTAAATAAAAGGCATTATTTCATATGCACTATAAACTCTTCAAGTGCTTAGGACCTTTTTAAAGATCTTAATCCAAGCCTGCATTATAAGTATATATATGTACCCATATTTTTTAGAAAATAATTATAATCATCTTGTCTTACAACTGCTTTATTTATGTAAGTGATTTTAAACATTGTGATATTTACTCAGTGACAATCCAAATAAGAAGGAACTTTCACCGTATCTGCCATTTTACTCCACTAAGAACTACTCATGTATAAAGGTACTACCAGAGGTCCAACTCGAGTACAATTTGAGTTTCAAAAGCTTCCTTTTCCAACACATTTTCCAAATTTCATTTTCCAACACAGTTTCAAGCCAGTGTAATACAGTTCTTTTCTAACCTCCACAGAGTATATGATAGAAAGAAATCCTGCCGACCAGGAGCAATCTAAATGGTGACTGTGGAAAGACGCCAAGGAAATCGAATTGCGCCAAAGGCAGAAACCTCAAGTTGCTTTCTGAACCAACAGAAATTCATTCGGGAGCTGACTTTCACTAAGACAAGAAGTATTTCACTTACAAAGATAGGACATATGTGGAGATTATATTCGGGACCAGGCAATAAAGAGGAAAAGGAAAGCTACATTGTCTTTCAGGAGACAGAAAGAAGAGAACATTCCCTGAAGAGAGATCAGTGATCTTTCCTGACCAAAGAAAGAATGCTTAAGCAATAGTTTATAATTACATGTATTTTAAATGTTTCCATTATAGGAAATTAACTGCTGAAATTTTATTATTCCTTCAATAAAGTCAAAGCATTTACAAGATACAAACATATACGTAAAGAGAGATCAAATATATATACATATATATATATATATATATATGTATATATATTTGAAATAACCCTAGATCTGAACACTGCAAATATTTGCGACACACTGTGAATAAGGCAGGGGGGTCAGGATATCAAGAACTCTACTCACAGAAAGTGTCCTCTAAGAATCAAGATGCCAGTTGGAGTGACAAGTTATATATAGACTTATAGAAAAAGAGCCTAATAATGCAAAGCATCCTGGGGTAAATGCTGAATGAATAACACAGCTACTAATCCTTGGAGACCTTTTCCATCATCCATGGTCTGAGGACCAAATAAGAAGTAGAATTTAAATAGCGTCTTAAAGAATTTGTAGAAATTATAGGGAAAGGAGGGAAATAAAAAGGAACCCAGTTTTCAAAAGAGTATACAAGTACACAGCACAACCAAAAGACCGTGAGCAGATCCTTTTAGCTGAAACGAAGAGGTTGGGTAGGCAGATTGGGCCTCTAGTCTGAAGTGTCTTGACTACTAAATTAAGATATTTGTACATTATCTTTCTAGGCAATAAAGAATCAAAGCTGGTTTCCTGACTGTAAGACATCAGAATTAAAGTACATTTCTTACAAAAAACTTTATTTTTCATGAAGGAAATTTGCAAAACACAGAAAAACATAAAAAAAATAAAATAAAAGTCACCAAAACCCACTATCCATGTTACATTTCTGATGGATAAATTTGTAGCATCTTTTTCTGGTCACATATCTGTGTGTGTGTGCATTTATGCACATATTAGGATTATGCCTTATTCACTCAACATCTTTTGCCAGTATCTTCTTATTAAAAATAATAACTGCACTACATTTCATCATATAAATATAATATATTGTACTTCCCCTGTTTTCCACTTTTCAACCAGGCACAAATAACTAAAATTAATCCAAGGTTAACCTAAGCAGAATGTAGAACAGATTGGAGTAAGGATAAACTGAGAGCAGAAGGAACAATTAAGAAGCTGTTTATGTAGAGGACTGTTTATGTAAATTAGGGCATATTTACACACCAGAATAGTTCATAGCTATTATATTACAATATAACTATTATTTCAAAAAATAATGCTGCTCCCATGTACTATTGCAAAGTGATCTCCCAAATATTCTCTCCTCCCCAATCTCTTATTTTTGGAGTACTCCAGAACTCAGTGTTTTCTCTTTTCTTCCATCTATATTCCCTCCCTTGATGATGATCTCTATGCAGAAGTTCATACAAGTTTTCTGTAACAGAACTCAAAATTATAAGCAAAAAATGCTACTCCACTCCCATGCTATCCAATAGGAGAAATTACAAATACAAAATGCTGCTGTCCTGCTCTAAAACGGAGCCTTGGAAGTGAGGCACCTTGAAGCTGGGGGTATGCTACAGCCTGAGCAAGGGCTTGGAGACAGGAGCAGAATGATATGATGAAGGAATCAGTAAGGAGACATTGCTATTTCAAAGTCAGGTAATGGAATGCATGGGAACAAAAATCACCCATCAGTTTGGGCAATTTGCTCTTTGACCTCTGTTCATTCTGTTTGTAGAATAACCACCTGAAACCATGTGATACGGGTTCCTAAAATGGTGCGTGACTCATTGTGAAGGGAGGAGAGGGAGAAAGTATCTGTGGGCTAATTACCAAAATAATGCTCCTGATATAGAAAGCAAATGTAGATGATTCTTTTTCATTTCCAATACTATCTCTGCATCAAAGTTTCTCTCATTGTTTCTATTATAAGCTCTGCTTTTCACCAACATCACCTAAAATTTGCAAAGAATTCTTTTTTCATACTGAAAAGGCCTGGCTTCTTTGACATGACTGCAGTTTGTCCCCCACTATATATGCCCCCCAAAGTATTTACATGTTTCTCCAATCTATAGAAAACCATTTTGGGGTCTTGAAAACAGTCTCTTTACAGATGGAGAGAATGTGAGAGCAATGCCCTCAGTGTGCTGGCTAAAAACTGCAATGCCTGCCCAGCACTGTGCCTCCTCTCATAACAGGGGATGCTCTACTGAATGAGCCCCTGTATGTCAAGATTCAAAAAGTTCTTGTTTGCTCCAGTCGAACAAAGCCCTCACAGACAGTGGGATCTGCAGGGTAGCCACCAAGTGTGTGAAACCAAGGTTCCCTCCACCACACTGCTGAATAGTTTATCGTAATGGCAGTTCTCACCTTCATGTATGGAGGCTGGTGTTCACGTGGCCATCCTGCACAGGGTTCCCACTGACTTCAAAGGAAATGACACAGAACAGAACCCCATGGTGTGAGGAGAAACAAGCAGCATCTGACCAAAACTAGGTCATTTTTTTTTTCATTCTCTCCATATAAATGGCTAAATTGATATACAGAATATGTAAAGGCCACCTTTCACATTAGCAGTGTATGAATTGTCAGAGGTACATACACTTCCTGGGAGCTTGACACTGAACTCCTTTTCATGTAGGAGGGAAAGAGAGGGGTTACCTTGTAGAGAAATCCATCCCAATCCCGTTTTTCTGGGTCTGCAAGACCCCCAGGAGACCAAAGTGATTCATTTTACTTAAAGCTGGCCTTAAGGCAAATCTTAAGGTAAAAAGAGAAGATGGAGGGGGAAAAAAGGAGGAGGAGAGAGATGGGGAGAGAAAAAAGAAAATATAAGTGTTACGTTTATTAAATATCTGGATAGGGGAGGTCTCTTTCTAAGCTTAAAAGCAAGGGGAGGAGTCACTAAGATTAGTAAATTTAATTACAAAAAAATGGAAACTTCTACATGTCAAAAATCAAAATAAGATGATTTAAATGGAAAATAAAATGCTGAGGGAAATATTGGTGACAACTTTGAAAAGATTAATATTCTTAGTATTAGAATTTTCTACAGACTGAATAAAAATAAAACAAGTTCCAGATGGACAAAGAAATGTTTAACCACATTTCTTGGGATGGGTGGATGGGGAGGGTGAAGAGAATAAAGGGGCATAAAAAATTCTCAATCATAATATAAGTTGGCTACAGGGATAGTAGAATAGAATGGGGAATATGGCCAATGATTCTGTAACATCTTTCTGTGTTAACAGATAATAATGGCACTAGTGGGGGTGAAGAGCTAATAATATGGGTAACTGCTGAACCACTGTGTTGTATATTTGAAACCAATATAAGGCTGTACATCAATGACACTTCAATAAAAAAAACTTTCAATTAACATGGGGAAAAAAACATTTCTAAAGATGTTTAACATGATAGAAAAGTTTCTAAAATTTTTAAAATGTAAAATTTTTTAAATCTTCAACAAAAATAAAAAGTATAGATGAGTATCTGACCTCTGGAGAGAGAAGGCAATCTGAAGCTCAAAAATAATTAGTAAAAGATCAACATATTTGTCCATGTAAAAATTTTAATTCTGTAAATTAAAAAAAAATTTTTAAACAACTAGTTAACTTGGGAAACACTTGCAACAAACAAGCAATTATTCTCCTGAATTTATAAACAACTCAAGAGGTTCCTTTTTTAAAAAAAGCACTAGGATTTCTGTAGAAAAACAAAGGATTCATACAATTTACAGAAATGTATGTAAAAGTGGCTAATAAACATTTGAAAAATGTTCTGTCACTAATAACCAATAAAAATAGTGAAATAACAATTCCTTTCAGATTGACAAATGTAAAAAAAAGAAATGTAACCTTTTCAAATATGTTATGAGCAGAAAGTGTACTTATTTAAATAGCACTATTTCAAAAGAGCAACAAAGCAAAGTCCCAAAAATGTACATAATAAAACATGTACAGAACCTAAATAAAGAAAATGAACTACTCAGGAGGCCCAGGCCTTCCCAAGGAAGGTATTCTAGCATGGTGGCAGTTTAAGAGTATCAGGAGATGGGCTGTACATGGACAGATCAAGCAAATTAGTAGAATATTGAGGATGAAACAAGTCAAGTTTCTCATTGCGACAGAAGAGCAAGATAAATACAGATGGAGGAAAGCTAGAATGAGCCTTGTAGTAACATATTGGAATGGAACATGTCAATGTGAACTCTAGGTTTCCTTTATAGGTAGATAGACACAGAAATAAATATAGATGCAAATGTGTGTGTATATATACTTGTACATGAATGTATGTATTTTGATACATATTTATGTGTAAGCATACATATATTTCCTCGCTCAGTACAGGCAGAAGGACTGGGAGAAGGGACTCCTATAGTAACTGATCTAGGGCTTAGATCTTGGCTTCTAAATACCACCTTCTCTTCCCCACACAGACTGTTCTTTGAGGAGCTCATCCATTCCCTAAAGCTTCTTGCAAAGGACACCTACATTTGTATTTCAAGACCAGACCTTTCATCTAAGTCCCAGATTAATATATTCAAACTGCTAATGTGACATCTCTACTTTATTGTCTCACAGACTGTTTTTTCCACACAGCAGTTAACTCCTTTTGGGTTCCTGGACCCGATTCCAAGATGTGGGGGGGGGGGGGAGGGGGAGGGTGTTCCCACACACACCACCAAGAAATTCCCGACCACCAGCAGGGTGTCCAAGAACTCAAGTCTGATGCTACCTGCCCAGAGACAGCACCAGATTCCCCAGGTTAAGGGCTCCTTCCTGAGAGACTGAGCTCCACCGGCACTCCAGTGGCAAGTCCCAGGCAGTTCCCTGGGCTTCTGACCAACCAGCTACAGATAGGAGGTTCCATGTCCTCCCCCTTAGGTTCTATTAATTGGCTAGAGTGGCTCACAGAACTCAGGAAAACACTTAGTTTACCAGTTTAACAAAGGATACAAGTTAACAGCCAGATGAAAAGATATATAGGGCAAGGTCCCAAATAAAGGATCTTCTGTCCTCATGGAGTTTGGGGCCTGGCTCAGTGGCATGTGGAAGCATTCTGGTTCTCTCCCCAACTGAGAAGCAGGATGCAAGAGGAAACTATGCTCTTCCCATGTTTTTGTGAGGGTTTCATTGCATAGTCAGGATTGACTAAATCACTGGCCATTGGCTGACTCAACCTCCAGCCCCCACCCTTGGGGTAGGCATCCAAAAGTCTCTCAGAAACATGACAAGACACCCATTTCACCTTTAAGGCTCTGAAGAGTTTCCGAAACTGTGAGTGAAGACCAAATACACCTGGGAAATATCTATTTCTTACAACTCATTATATCACACAAAGCCTTCAAACAACATAGTCAAAACAGAATGTTTTTTGTGTCCTCCCCAAGCCATTCCTCCCCACTGTCCCTGTCTCTAAAGATGGTAACACTCCTCACTGGGTCACTGAAGTCAGCAGCCTGGGAGTCACCCTATTCTCTTCCCTTTCCCTTATCCTTCATAGTCAATCCATCAGCAGGTCCAAATTGTTCTACCTTCAAAATGTAGCTTGAATTCATTCACTTATCCTCATCCCCATTTGTGACTATGCTAGTTGAAGCCATCATTCTCTTTTCTGGATTACTGCAATAGCTTTCAAAGTGTTCCCTCTACTTCCATGGTAACTGTACATTCTATTATCAACACAGCCAGAGTGGACTCTTAAAATGTGATTGGGGCATGACATTCTCCTGAAAACCCTTAAAACCTTTCTGTGATTTTCCAGTCTGTTAGAACAAATCCAAGTGCCTGGCTATGGCCGAAAAGACACTGCATGACCTGGCTATCTGCCTGAGGCCTCCAACTTCATGCCGTGCACTTTATCCCACAGCTTACAACTCTGCAGTCCAAGTTCCTAGAACACGGCAGCCTCTTTCCTGTTTCAGAATTTTTGCACATGCTTTTCTTTCTGCTTGTAATGCTCTTTCACATTTTCATGTAATTGGCTCCTTCTTGTTCTTTAGTCCTTAGCTTAAATGTCAATTCTTCAAGGCAGAATTTCTTGGCCGTCTTTCCTAATTAGAACCCTCTATTCTTCCTAATCACAGCCAAATATTTTTATTCTTCCTATCACAAGTTGCAATTGCTTTATCTATCTATTTGGTTTACTGTCTGTCTTTCCCCTAACATAAAAGATGTAAGGGAGTGATCTTGTCTTTCTTATCTCTCTGTACCCAATAGCCCAGCACAGTGTATACCACATACCATACAGTTGATAATTTTTTTATGGCATTTAAAAAATATTTGTAGAAACCTATTACATGCTAGGTGCTGGGAATTCAGAGGCAGAATACATAATTCCCTCTACTGGCTTATAGTCAAGAAAGAAAGTAAAGAGGAAAGTAAATAAGAAATTGTGATTCTGTATAATTAATGTTGTAATGCAGAAAGTATCATATAGGAGAAGCACCCAATCTTGGCTCAAGGAAGATTCCAAAAGGCTTGCTGGAAGATTTGACCTCATAGTGAAACCTGCAGGACAGATGAGTTAGTCATCAAAGATCTATGGGGCAGAGCAGAGGCAAAGAACAGTATGTGCCCTGAAAATGAGGCAGAGTATGGCATTTTTAAGGAAGCTAAATGCCTTTGTGGAAGGAGAGTAGAGATGAGGCTGAGGAGGATAAATGGTAAGAGATGAAGCTATAGAAGCTGATATAATGGTAAACCTCATTAAACAGTTTGTATTTCATCTTGAGGGAAGACATACAGGGAGTAACATGATCAGTGCTGTCTTACACAAAGGCTATTTTGACTGCAGTATGTCTAAGGGGTTTCATATATGCTCTCACGAAGAAAGAGATAAGAGGAAATGGCAGCAATCTAGCTGAAAGCTGGCAGGATGGCAGTGACCTAAACTAGGGCCATAGCAGTAGGAATACAAAGAATAAGATAGATTTGAAGGCTATTTAAAAGGTAGGAGTGGCAGAAATGGGCTATCTAATAAATAATTTGACAAATGATGTGAGGACAAATGTTTAGGTATTTGGAGGAAAAGAGTTAGATCCTTACTTCAAAACTACTGCCCAGTTTATCAACAAATCTTCATAGCTCTACTTTCACAATAAATCTGGTATCTGAAAACTTCCCAACATCTTCACTGGTACCACCTTAGCCCAAGCCACTTTCTTTTTTCTTTTTTTGCCTATTTACTGTTTTGGCCATACCAATCACCACCAATAGGTCAGTCACCTTTGCTTTCTCCATCCAGTCTCAGCTCCTAAGCATTACTAGATAAAATTCTTCTAGAGTAGGAAAACGAAAATTCATCAATAACTACCCAATCTCAGCTGGGTCATAGTTACTCACAGGTTATCTTTTAATGTTCCGCAATCACTTTTGATAATCAGTATTACCTTAGTGCAAGCTGCCATTATCTTTCACCTGGATTATTTGGAAAACCACTCAGTTTATTTCTGCCCTTGTACCCCAGAGTGTGTCTTTTAAAACAGTAAGTCAGACTGTGTCCCTCTTTTGCTCAAATCTTTCCTTTCCTCAAATGGCTTCCCACCTCACTGAGAGTAAAAGTTGAATCCCTTACGTTCAGCACACACAAGCTTCCCCATCTTACTGCTCAAATCTCATCTCTTATGACTCATTTTTCTCACTCACCTTTAGCTGTACTTGCTTCCTTGATGCTGCTTGAACACACTGCACTGCTTACGCTCCAACTGCAAGGATTTGTCTGTGTTGTTCTCTCCACCTGAGATGCTTTTCCAACAAATACCCCTAAGGCCTGTGTCCTTACCCCCTTCAGGGTTTTACTCAGATGTCACCTTCTTAGCAAGACCTTCAAACACCACCCTACTTTAAATGACAAACTTTCCTTGCTTTATTTCTCTCTATAGCATTTATCACAGAGTATGTCAGTTTTAACATTCCACACACACTTTTCTTATTTATTGTATCTATTGTTTCTCTCCCTATACTAGAATGTGTGTTTCATTAATAAGAGCTTTTTTGGTCTGTCTTGTTCACTGCTGTATCTTCTTAGCATAGTAAGTGCTTACTAAATACTTTTTTAGGGAATCAGTGTAGCTAACAAAGTGTAATACCCAGAATATATAAAGTACTTCTACACATCAAAGGAAATATAAAAACAACCAACTGAAAAGTTAGCCAAGGATATGAATAATTACTTCACAGAATAAACACATAATCAATAAACCTAAGAAAAGGGATCCAGCTTTGCCAGTAATCAGTGAATTAAGCAGAATGAGATATCTTTGTGTAACCATCAGATTAAACACATTTTAAAAGTCTGACAATACCAAGCTCTGGTAAGGATGTAGAGCACCAGGAACGCTCATGCACTGCTGGTACAGCTTTGGAGATTTGAAATATCTAGTAAATAATAAAAATATGCATACCCTTTACCCAGCAATTCTAATCCTACATATAAACACAAGAAATAAGTGCTAACCTGTCTTTTTACAAAAGAAATATAAGAGAATGTTCATGTCAGCATTATTAATAATAGCCCCAAACCAGAAACTCAAATACCCATTATTGATAGAATAAACACATAAATTTGGCACTGGCATACATGGGATAATTTACAGCAGTAAAAATGAGTGACTTCAGCCAAACAACACATGAAAACTATCTAAAACTACCTAAAAGCCAAAGGGCAAAGGAGCCTGGAAGATGATCCTCCCTGTGATACCACACAGAGCAGGGATGGGGTGGGAGATGCATCTGAGAGCAAATAGGAAATTGACAGGCACACATGGGAAGCTGGATTTGAGTGCAGCTCCTCTGGCTGGTGAGATGGAAGGGCCATGGTCCAGTCAGCTCATTTCCAGACAACTTGGAATGAGTTCCTGGAATTATTTTTTGGATTATCCTGTTTGTCATTCTGTAGCATATTTCCTTGCCCATTATTTACCCCCTCTACTCACCCACATCACTGATCACTCTTTAATTTATCAGATAGTGTACGGGGCACTATAGAGGACAGAAGGACATATAAGACATGAACTCTGCCCCCTGGAGTTTGGAATCTAGTTTCAAAGAAAACACTTAATGATGATCGAGTGCCACATTCATTTGCTCAAGAAAAACAATATCAAAAGGTGGTACAGTAAGTCTCCTGGGAAATCAGGCCAGAAAGGGACTGCTTCTGACTGAGGTAGGCAAGGATATTTCTAGGAAAAAGGTGGAATTTCAAATATATTTTAGAAGATGGCTGAAGTTTCTGTGGGCACACACAGGGAAAAGCTCACTAATAATAATATATGGTGGTAAAGAGCATAAGGAAGGTTCAGAAAGGGCATCCAGTAGAGGTGGACTGAAGCACAGAATAAACACAGGGAAGAACAGGGAGAGAAGGGTAAATAGGAAGGTTGAGCCTATACGTTGAAGAATCTTGAAAAGGGAGCTATGGAGTTTTAACTTCAATTAATAGGTTTTGATATGGGAATAATTTGACAAAAGTGGTATGGAGGAGTAAACTGGTAGTGATAATACAAATTGGTTTGGAAAGGGCATCTGGAGGCATATATATTTATTAAGAAAATGCAACTATGTTAACTGCTTCATATGCATTATTTCATTTCATCTTACAGTAACTCTATTAGGTAGGTCTTACAATCCTAATATTTTAGGATAGAAAACTGAACTTCAGAGAGAACATATCATTTCATGAAGTTGTATAGCAGAGAAATACTGGAGACATCCTTCAAATCCAGGTCTCTTTTTCTCCAAAAGCTGTACTTTAACTCTCTGCTATATTGCTTCTATTTTAACACCATCAGTTAAGATTCTATCTATCTCTGAGGAGGAGATGGTATGCATCTGATCTAAGTTGGTAGAAGTAAGGAGTATTACTTCAGAAAGGTCAAAAGCAGACAAGCAGAAACAGAAAGTGATTTTTCAACTGGAGGGAAGTATTGATGCATTTGGATGTGACAGGCAGCTTCTAAAGTTGTCCCCAATGATCCCAGTTCTTAATACTCATGTCTTTGTGTAATCTCCTCCCCTTGAGAGTGGACTGGATTTACTAACTCACTTCTAAAGAATAGAGAATAATGCAGAAGTGATGGACTTTCACCTCCAAGATTAAGTTATAAAAAGACTGTAGTTTCTGTCTTGGGGGCTCATTCATGCCTTCTCTCTCTTGAACCATTAGCTGCATGTCATGAGCACCCTTATTGAGAGGTCCATATGACAAGGAACTGACATCTGAGGCCCATAGCTAGTGAGGACTAAGGCTTGCAACAGCCATGGAAATGAGCTTGCAGGCAGATTCTCTCTCAGTAAACCCTTGAGAAGACAGTAGCCCTACCCAACAGCTTGATTTCATCCTTAAGAGAGACCCTGAGCCACAGACACCCAGCTAATCCCATTCCAGATTGCTGACCCACAGACATTGTGAGATATATTTGTTGTTTGTGAGACAATGTTTGTTGTTTCCAGCCATTAAGTTATAGAATAACATGGTATACAGCCATGGGTAACTGATACCAACTGGTGGTCTTGGTAGATTTTAACAGAATTACCTAGGGAGTTTTAAAAATGATTAATTCCTGCACTTGGGTATTCTCATATATCTCAATGTCACCCTAATCCTCCACACAGGGACATGGGAGAATATCCTATCACTGAAGTGTGTCTGTGGAACAAACTTTGAGAATTATCTAGTGGATCTGAAAATATATTTATCTCTTCTTTCTCCCAAAACTCTAATAAAAATATGAATTAAGAAATTACACACCAATAAGCCCAACAGAATGTAAAACAAGGTAACAGTAAATGAGATAGCTACACAATCTCAGGAGGTGAAAGCATATGGAGGAGTAATTGTCAGGTTTCGCCTTGTCCATTCAGCAATGTGCATGTAACGTAGGAAGCCTAGGAGAAGCACCGTGATTTCTGCCACAGAACCCTAGAAGTCTTGGGTACAGGAATAGTCAGAGCTCCAGTTCCACTTCACTGCCCTTGCCCTACTGTGGACTGCCTTGATCAACAACTACTCTAATCCTTCCAGTGTGCAGAGGCTAACTGGGAAGTAAAAAAAAAAAAAATTCCACACTTTTTTACATTTGGTTTTCAGGATATGAATTAGGTTCTCAAAATGAAATATACTTGCATTAGATCTGGAAGGTCGAAATTGGGTAGAGGCCATCTTCTTGATCCTCTGAGTCAGAATGGCCATGGTGGCTTCATGAGGCTTGGAACACAGGTACTGTAGCCTGTTTCATATCTGAGACCCCTTGCCTTCTTTTTAAGTCCTTCCCATAAAATTGGAAGCTCCTTAGCACTTGAATCAAATCTCTTTCTGATAAAAAACATATATATCTACGTTGCTGCTGTTTTCTTTAATGAACCATGACTGGATAAAGGATGTTTACTATCTGGAGAGGTTGACCAGAAAGCCTCTGGATTCTAAGACTGTTAGGGATTCAGTGAAAGTCTGCATATCGAACAATGAGGTCCCTAGCCATTTTATCCCATTGGTTCTAGACAGTGGCTGATAGGCTTATAGTACCTCATCTTCAGGAAGAAGATTACTCATCTTTAGTGTTATTAATTCCCAGGAGAAAAGCATTTGGGGAGAGAGACCGAAAACATCCAGATGCTACCTGATCGACTTGTCCAACCACAGAGGTTCTAATTGAATTTTTATTGCCTAACTCTTATATACCAAGAGACCAAAAAAGGTCATCAGATGTTGGAAGAAAGATTCCAATACAAAAGACAGAAAATCTCCAAACATTAAAAAATTAATTCATAAGAACTAGAAACAATACATGGGGCAGAAGAAAGTATAAATGTTACAGTTATAATTAATATTCACAGATAGATAAAACATAGTGTCTTTGAAACAAAAAGAGGATGCTATTAAAAGGGAATATTCAGAGAACTATAAAAGTTTGTAAATATTAAGAATGTGATAGCAGAAATAGAAAATTCAATAGAAGGTTGGAAATAATGTTGAAATTACCTCTAAAAGCATAGGAAAGAAGAAAGGATACCAAAATTAGAAAATCAACAGAGGAAATTTAACATCCTATTAAAAGGAGTTTCAGAGAGAATAGAGAAAAATTGAGAGTAAAAATCAAACACATAAAGAAAATTCACAAGAATTAATTGACATAAAGTCCTAAAATATTCTAGAAGACTAAAACAGATCATGCAGGAAGGAGAAACAGAATGCCATTAGCTTTCTCACAGAGGTTAGGAGGTAATGAAACAGTAAATTCCAAATTGTTGGCAAAGTGGATTTTCAATCTAGATAGAATTCTATATAAACTCCCAAATGTGCAAAGGTAAAATTTAAAAATTTCAGATATGCAAGATCTCAAAAAACTTACGTTCACGCTAGGGAGCTATTGGAGGAAGTATTCCAACGAAACAATGGAAGAAACCAGGGAAGCGGCATGCATGGAGTCCAGGAAAAGGAGGATCCTGCACAGGAGAGAAGAAAAGGGAATTACCAGAAGTTACAGGTGGCCAGCTGTGCTACAGGCCTAGAGAGCAGCCAGTCACAGGAGGATGGGGCCTCCAGCAGGGCTTTTTAAAGGTGGGGGGTAAAACTCTGAAACTAATTGATTGATGACCTGATGTATTTAACTAAACAGAGAGGAATTTTACAGCTGTGGGGAGAAGAAAAGGATTAATCATGATACATAGAAAACAAAATCAAACAACAAGGTAAGTAACATAATTCTCCTATAAAAGTCTATGTGATCATAATACACTATATGTCTCAGCAGTGAACAATATTTACATGAGCATAACAGTGTGAACATGAACACTGAATTAATCAAAACTCCTATATTGGAAGGAAGGAGGTTCAAAGAAAGATGATTTCACTTTTATGCCAATTGAGTTTAAGTTATACCTGATGGGACCCTAGGTAGAAATGTCAACAAGTTATAGAATGTCAAGCTAAAGATGTAGATTTTTTTAGCAATCTGATTGAGCAGTGTTAGTAGAGAAGACTACTAAAAGTGCAGTCTAGAGACAAAGTTGAAGACCAAGAATAAAATCCTGACCCTATTTAGGGCCAGATAAAGAAAAACATTCAATAAAGATGTAAATAATTAGAGGAAGAAGTGTTTGAGGTAGGACACTTCTTGAAAAATGGGGGGAAAACATCATAATCAGGAACCAGGAACATATGCCTTCTTCTGTCCACCAAGCCTGATGAGGATGTTGACCTTGGCCACATCAGTGTGACAGAGCCCCTTCACAGCCTGTTTGATCTGGTGCTTGCTGACTTGACATCCACAGTGAACAAATACTGTTGTCTTCTGTCTTCCCCCTGGCCAACTCAGTGGTCAGGTGACCCTCACGATGGCCTAGAGGTCAAGCTGGTTAATCGTAGGGGGGCTCCCCCGAGAATTGTGGGCTGCTTTCTGAGCTGCAGTGAATCCTGGGTCTTTGGAAAATGGATGACATTGAGATCTTCTCTGTCTTCATAGCTGTGGATGCCTTTCAGCACAGTCTTCTTGGCCTCCAAAACCTTTGCTTTGGCTTTTGGAGGGGAAGGAGCAGGGACTTCCATCTTCACTTTCAGTTCTATCTTCATTAAAAGCCAAAGCCTCTTGGTTTGAATGATAAGGAGGTCACTGCTGACTTCCCCCGATTTCATTCTAGTGGGGGAAGAAGAATTAGAGAATGGGATAAGAGAAAGAAATATCAGAGTCTTAAAAATTCTTAGCATTACATAGTGCCAAAGTATTTGCTAGTTGCAAGTGAGTAAAAGTAAGTTAGTGGGGAGATCTGGCTGTTGCCACCTTAACTCGGTAATTAATGTTAGCATCACTAAAAGTGGGACAATCAGAGGTAATGTGCCTAAAATGTGAGGCAATATAAAGCACTGACAAAAATGTTTAACTTGAAACTTTAATTGAAATCAGCCTTTATATATCATCTCCAGTTTACAGTAAATACAGGGGTAGGTGAATATGTTAAATGACACCAAAAAAAATCAGGCAAATCTAGAAGGTAGCACATTAACTAGGGACTATGGGTCTAGTCTCTAAAACAGTTCAATGACATAAAAAAGAGGGAGGGGAGCACTGTTGAAATCAAAAGAGAATTAAGCCGCAGACAATCTAAGCAATGCATGGTCTTTAATTGAATCCTGGCTTTAAAAAAACAGTGGTAGAACTCATTTTTTGAGATCACTGGGAAAATCTGAATATGGTCTGTCACATGATATGAAGGCATTATTATTGTTTTGTTAATTGTAATAATGATATTGTTTTTTAAGAGATGCATCCTAAACTAATTAGGGGCAAAGGGCATGATGTCTACAATTAATTAAGAAGACTCCAGGAAAAGAAAGATGAAGCAAATATGAACAATTTCACCAATGACTAGGTGCAAATATTTTGGTATCTACTGTGGTATTCTACTTTTCTGTATATTTGAAAATTATAACAAAATTAAAAATAAGCTAAGCAGTAGAAAGAAAGTAATGAAGTAGTATCTTGAGGCACTGAGTCAAGGTTGCTTTTACTGCAGACATATGTATGTAAGCTGAAGGGAAGAAGGCAGTAGAGAGCGAGGAAGTGATGGAGCGAAGTCAAAGTGGGATGGGATGGAATGACACATGAAGAGTTTAGGCCCAGAAAAGAAGATCACTGCCTATTCCTCTCAGACAAGAGGGACAAAAAATAGTGAGTGAAGAGAGCATTCTAAAGTAGAGACAGTCAGGCTGGGGAATGGGCCTTCCCCTGGAGAAGGCTAAGGGTATTCACCAAGAATAGTGAAGGTGGGTTTGGGCACTTGAGGAATATGAAAATGTTCTGGAAATGCTGCTGGGTAAATTCTGTTGAGATGCATTCTGAAAGAAGGGTGTTAAGCAGATGAACTTAGATAGCATCCATTTATAGCAAACTCAATCAGCACAATTTTATGATTCCCTTCGGGCATGTTCATCAACCTGGATATGGAAGAAAAAGCTAGAGAATGCTAGATTTCCCCTGAAGTAGAGGAAGGAAAGGTGACAATCCCACAGATCAAACAAGTGAGTGTGAGTGTTCCTAGGTTTTTTAGTAAGGCCATACCTAACTAGCCACACATAGGAGGCCCCCTGCATGGGGCTTTGAGTATGACAGGAATTGTGTTAATAATAGACTAAAACAAGAAGGGCTGAAAGGGATAGGAAGTCATGTTTGCTGTGAAAGATGGTGTAACTGGAGTGAAGGTGTAAGGCAAGTAGAGGGAATGACAAGTTGTAGTCAAAACAGGAAGCACACAGGGTGAAAGTTTGGAGAACATAAAGTTCCAAGTGGTATTGAGTTCCCAGGAATGGCCATACAGATCTTCAACTAAAGTAGAAACTGTTCTGCCCAGTTATTACATGAAAATGAAGATGGAATTAGTAGGCAGCCTCTAAGATAACCCTCAAAGATCCCCACTTCCTGTTACACACCTTGGTATAAGCCCTTCCCCTGGAGTGTAGACTGGACCTTGTGACTTCCTTCTAATAAATGAAATAAGGCAAAAATAATAGGCTGTCACCTCTGAGATGAGTTTACAAAAAATCTCTGGCTTCCATCTTGCTTGTCTTCTCCTGCTTTTCCACTTGTTTGCTCTATGAAGCCAGCTGCCGTGCTGGGAGATGCCCCATAGAGACCAACAAGGCAAGGAACTGAGGGAGGGCCTAGTCAACGGCCCAGGAAGTCATGAGGCCTGCCAACAATCGCATGAGTGAGATTGGAATGGCCCCTCCCCAGCCAAGCCTTAGATGATGCAACCCTGCTGACACCTTGATGGCAGCTTTGTGAGACTCTTGGCCAAAGGATCCAGATAAGTCTTGCCCAGAAACTGTGAGATAATAAATATTTGCTTTTTTAACCCAATAAGTTGGGGTGATTTTTCACATAGACATAAATAACTAACACAATGGATGTTAATGTCTTGAGAATACCAGGAGACAAGATAGAAAGGAAACCCGGGAATCCAGGAGCAACGATCATCATAAAGCTTTAAGTCAGAGCTTATCCAACTTCATTGTGCATACAGCTCACTTGAGGGTCTTGTTAGAATTCAGATTCTGATTCAACAGTTCTGAGGCCTGAGTTTTTGCATTTCTAACAAGTTCAGAGATGAAGTTGATGCTGCTGGTCCTCTAAGAAGTAAGGATCTAAAGTACCCTGGGGATTAGCAGAGAGACGAAGAGAGCAGAGAAGATGGGTGAAGGTGAATTAGGACAATCCAAATCAATAAGCTTGTGTAGATGTCAAGTTGTTCACTAAAACAAAGAGGCAGGCTAAGGTATACATAAGCCATGGCCTTAGGTTAGGCCAGGAAATAATACAGAAGGATTGGATAAGCAGATGAAGCTGGATGAAAGCCTAAAACATTGAATATTGCCTAAGACTGGCTTTCACGAGTTCCCCATGGTGTAAGGTTTGGATTAGTCTCTTACAGTGAGGGAATAAGATTTTCTCTCCCTCAATCTCCCTCTCTCTCTCAATTATTCTTAGTATCTAGCCACATTCATTTAAAAGAACCCAGTTTAGAAAGGTCATCAGGATAGATGGAGAAAGAACTACTTTCATTCACTCACTCACTCATTCATTCAACAACCCTGCACTGAGCACTTATTATGTGCTAGGCATTGAGGAAACAAAAATGGGTAAGGGAGTCCTTGTTCCAGTTATTGAAACAGCAGGGGAGACAGGTACATCAAAGAGCTGCTAGAATACAAGGGACTGGTGCTATAACAGAGGTTTAAAAGTTATAGTAGCCTGGTCAGGTGATTAATTTTTCCCTAAGCCCCTGGGCAGAAGGCTCAGAGAACCGGTAAAGCGTGAGTTGGGCCCTCAGAGAGTAGACATTGCAGGGGAATCACGGAATTCTAGGCAGATCAGTTTGTAAATACATCTCTCTCAGACACTCTCCTGGTCCCAATAACTTAAGCTCACACATGAACAGACTTCTCATCTTCTCTTGGTTTCCTTTGTGGGAAGAGAAACCTCAGAGAGCCCAACATAAGCATTGCGCCACTTGCTGCTGTGTTTCTCATTGTAAATGACTAAATCAATTTTCTGATACGAATCAGACTCACATGAGTTTGGGATGCATAAGCCAGTTTTTCTTAGGGCCTGACCAAGCCAAGCTAAACCAACATTGAGGATCCAAGTTTACAAACACAGAGAACCTAGGAGGGCAACATTTTTCCAGACCATCAGCTACTCCTCATCTGTACACAGTGAAACAATAAACCTACAGGACTCAATGAATGGTAATACTGCTTACTGAAAGGCACACAAAGCACTAGCGTTAAGGTTTAGGGTCCAGGGAAGAACCTTGAAAGAGAACTAGGAAGATACCTAATGAACACATGAAGAGAGACTGACGTTCAGGTATTTTGGCCATTTGCGTGCATTCACAACAAGCCTTCCGTGCGGTGCTCTCGTGCCTCAGAAAAGTCAACCACCAGGAAAGAGAACTCCAGGAACTGTTCCTGGAGCCTCTTTGAAACTGTACCCAAGAGTAGGTTGACATCACACTCTAATGTTCTGCTTGATCGAGTCCGACCAGTTTTTCTCTCAGTTAATAAGGGTGGTTCTTTCCCTGCTCTGTGGCTTCTCACCGGCCTTGAGCCGCTGCCACCGCCGTGGCTGATGTAACCCCGAGCAGGTGTGTGCGGGGTCGGACGCACTGCGTCAGGCCGCCCGCCGGAGGCTGCCGCGCTCCGCCCGCAGTCTGACGTGAACTGCCTCAAACACAGACATCCCAACATGAGATTGTCACCGCGTCCTTAGACCTCCTGGTTGTACTGAGGTCTTAGGTTTTAAGTTCCATGTCTGGTTTTTCTCTTCACATTATAAAGCCCTGTATGAATGCCCGCAGAAGAAAATTCCAAAGGCATTATTTTCTCCATTTAAATTTTTGTGTCGCACTTAAACAGAAGATCTGACTCACGTACGATACCAAACATTTTATTACTTTTTGTTAGCGGCTAGTCTTTGTCAGTATGCACATGTGTGTTTTTACAGAGTTGAGACCAGGGTGTTTATTATCTGGTTTATTAAGTTTATTTCACATTTACCACCTTTAGACACACAGTCAGGCCTCAGTGCGGACCAGATGCTTATCATTTCCAGTAGGTACAGAGTGTACAGCAGTACACAGAAACACAGCAGTAGCCCACTCTGAAGCACGACAACTTCTGTGACCTGGTAAAGAGAAAGAAGACATTATCTAGTCTAGACACTGACTTCAGGGACAGCGCCTCACATTTCTCTTCTCCCTTTCCATTTTATCCATTGTAATCCTCTTATTATATTTAAGTCCCGTTTTTTGTTTCTGTCTCTGCTCTTCAGTGCTCACAGTGCCCTGGCTTCACCATCTCTGGGCTCTATTTCCTCATCTGGAAATGAGGAGGTGGTCCCGGTGGTCTCTTCTGGCCTTTGTAGCTCTGGCCTCAGGAGTTCTATGGTTCTGTCCACTCTCTCTGGATGGCAAGCCTCAGTCTGGCTCCACCCCAGTATCTTGTTGCTTCCATTTCCCCACACCACAACCAGTGGCGCTTTATGGAAATCTTTGTCAGTGTGTGGCATCCAAATCACCTTAAATCATGCTAAAATGCAGATTCTTGGGCTCCACGTCTACAGGAACAGAATCTCAGGGGGTGATGCCTGGGGAAGCTGCTTTTATATTGTAAAGAAATACATATTCAAAACACATGGTTGCCGCGTTAGGAGCACAACCCTCACTCCTCTGCCCCCTCAAATCCTTCACTCCTCTCTTTGCCAGTCATTACTTCTTACTCTTCAAGGATCTGCTTTCTAAAACAGGTCTAAACAATCACATCTGATAATAAATTCGAATGACAGGTTTGGCAGGCATTAAAGGGATGCACAAGGAAGACCTTTTCAAATCCCATTGATTGTCAATCCTACCTGGTTAACAATTGCCTAATCTATTGCCATTAAGGCTGACACTCAATAAATGTGACATTAGAACCCTGTTATATTGTGTTCCCCACCCCCAATTCATATGTCAAAAATCTCAGAACGTGACCTTATTTGGAAATACGGTCTTTACAGATGTGATTAGTTAAGATCGGTCATCCTGTCATAGGGTGAGCCTCAAATCCAATTTGATTGGTGTCCTTGTAAAAATTAGGTACACGCAAGCACATAGAGAAAACACCAGGTGAAGGTGCAGGCAAGAGATCAGGGTGAGGCATCCACAAGTTAAGAAATGTCAAAGACGGGCAGCAAGCTGCAGGTGCTAGGAGAGAGGCATGGGACAGATGCTCTCTCAGCCTCCAAAAGGAACAAATAATGCCAACATCTTGATTTCCTTCTTCTCGCTTCCAAAACCGTAAGACAATAAATTTCTAGTACTTGACATCCTTGCTTCACTTGGTTTCCAGAATTCACCATTTAGGTTTTCCCTACGTGATAACTCTGTCTTGATCTCCTTTGCTGAATCCTCTTTCTCCTCACTCCTTAATGTTGGAGTGCTTGAAGGTTCAATCCTTGGGCCTTGTTTCTATCCAAACTCCCGTCCTTGGTGATCTCATCTACCCTTTGTCTTTAAATATCATCAGTATGCCAACAATCCCACATTTGCATCTCCAGACCAGACATTTTCTCTGACCTCCAGACTATATAACCAACAACTTTTCCCACCAGCAGCCTTCTCCATCTTGATGGTTACAGCCATCTGATTCATCTTTTTTTTCCCCCTTTCTTACATTCTACCCAAAACCTGCCTACCTCTCACCCCCTCCACTGTTACAACCGGTCCATACCTACAACATCTCTCTTCTTGATAACTGAAATTGCATGCTATCTGGTTCCCTCACCTCCACTCTTGCTCTCATCCAGTCAACTTACAACACAGCAAGTGATCTGGTTATAACCTGAGAGAGATTATGTCACTCCTTTGCTCAAAACTCTCTAGTACAGTCCCCTCTCACTCAGGGGAGAAGTCCTACAGTGTAAATGTAGAAGTCTGTACAGTGGCTGACAAGCCTGCCCATGAGCGGGGCCGTGCTACCTCTTCCAATCTTCCGCTGCCCCCTCCCCCCAACCCTGACTGCTCTAGCCACCCTGGCTTCGTGCTATTCTTCAAGGATACTAGACACACTCCGGCCCTCTGTTTCCTTTGCCTGGTATGCTCTTTCCCCAGGTGCCCACTTGGCTGATTTTTTTCAACTACTTCAAGTCTTTACTCAAATGTTACCTTCTCGATAAGGTGACTATTAACTATTCTATTTTAAATTGCAACCAGCCCCCAACCCTTTCAGTCCCTCTTATTCTGCTCTTCCTTCTTTTTCTATTACACTGATCGCCTTCTTGCACATATCATTTATTTATTATGCCTATTGTCAATCATCTATCTCCCCACACTAGAGGAAAAATTCCATGAGGGCCATGTATCTTTGTTTTGCTTACTGGTGTATTTCAATCAGGACAGTGCCTACCACATCATAGGCAATAAATAAATATTTGTTGAATGAGTGAATAAAAAATTAAGAAAACAGGAATTTATATTTCACTTTAAAAGGCATTAGTCTTATTTTTTGGTGCAAATTCTCAGCCTGAATTGAAAGCTAAATGACTCGTCTGTCAAGTTCCCTGCGGAGTGGTTTGGCCATTATATGGACTACAAGCAGATCCTCTTAGGTCAACAGACATCTGAGGGTATTTATTTTATTGGGGAAAGCTTGGTGTGAGAGCATTTTTGTCCAGTTCACGAAAAGAGCAGTGTTCTAACTAGCAGCTCCAATAAATCTTACATGCGCTTGAGCCCATAAGTCCTGGCCTCTTGCCTCTCTACACATCCATTCATCCAACTAAGAAGAAGCTCTTGTTGGAGCACACAGGGGCACTTGATTAGTCAGAGCCATGAGAAGGGGCACAATCTTTCCCTTTCTGCCCTGGGGACAAAACCTCAGAGCTACCAGCTCTCTTCGCAGGACACACGGAATGTAATGAGAAAGACTTCACATCTCTTCCCACACATTTCAGATGGCTTGCCCACTATCAGGCAACAGATAAAGTTAACACATGGATCCATACACTGAGACAGTTTTCTTCCAAGGCAAGTCGTCTTTACCTCTGGGACTGTCAGTCACTATATGACCATCAAAGTCTACAGAGACTAGCAGTCAGAGAAATGTTTCACCCCAAAGAGTGTATTTCCCATAATAATTTTCTGATTCCAATCTTCCTATTTATGCCTCTTACTCATCCCTTGCTAACAGCACTAGCAGTTTCTCATAGATGGGACTACTGTCGTATATTATACGGAAGTATAATAGTTCAGGGCACGAACTCTGAAGCCAGATTGTGTGGGTCAAGCCTCAATGTTAACACTTCCTAGATATATGAGCTTGAGCTAGTGTTCTCTGTGCCTTGATTTTCTGGACTGTTAAATGAGCATAATAATATTACCTGGCTCATGAGATTGTTGCAAGGTTGAAATGAATTAATACATAGGTGAGTTAGAACAACATCTGACACAAAGGAAGTGTGAACACATAGTATAAATACATATTCACAAATGGTTATGTGTGTTTAGGCACATACATATGTGTGTGTGTGTTGTGTGCCCTCATTTATGTAGTCAGAAGCACTTTGTGTCTTGCCAGACAGAAATGATCCAATATTGTCTCTCAGTGTGACTCCTGCATTGGAATAATAGATGAGCCAGCTGTTTGGTGAAAAGAGTCTATCAAGATGCTAAGAAGAAAAATTAATGTGACCCTGTACTCATGCTCCCAGCATACATTTGGCCTTCCAGCATGGCTGAGCCAATCCCATGAAACAAGTTTCCCAGCAGACATTGTGGGAGACCTCAGAGAGCTGGGGACTTCATGTCACACCACCAGGTGTGAAGGAGGAAGAAGTGGTGGCAAAGTCTAGGACAAGTGTTTTATTTGCCTCCTCCACCAGCCCCAAAACGCATATTAAATCTCTGTGATCATCATATTCATACATGAGTACCGAGGGCGCAACATATATTAGGTTTTTTAAGGTTTGCTGTGAACTAAATTGTGTACACCCTCCACTCAGATGTTGAAACCCTAACCTTGGATGTGATTATATTTGGAGATAGGGATTTTAGGAGGTGATTAGGTTATATGAGGTCATAAGGGTGGGATCCTAACATCATAGGATTGGTGGCCTTATAAGAAGAGGAAGAGAGAGGGAGAGGGATTTCCCTCTATGCACCTACCAAGGAAAGGCCATGTGAAGACACAACTAGGTGGCCATCTGCAGGTCAGGAAGAGATCTCTCATCAGGAACTGAATTGGCTGGCATCTTGATTTTCATTTCCCAGCCTCCAGAATTGTGAGCAATAAATTTTTGTTGTTTAAAACACCTAGACTATAGTATGTTGTTATAACATCCTGAGCACACCAGGACAGGTTGAAACAAGAAGCATACCCAGATTATCCCTGATAATGGGGGTTTATTGCTAGAATTCACGGAGCAGTACAGGATGTCCTCTGTCTCCTGGCAGCCATTCTTGGTCACAGGCCTTCCCAGACGGGGATACCTATGGGCTCGTGGAGAAATGAAACGAAGGCTTAGCATGGATTGGGATATTGCCTATTATTTGTTTATATAGTATTTGTACTTCCTGACTGAGTTGACTTGTTACTATCCAATACAGTGTCCCCATTAGGCAGTTTGACACCAACCATTTTGGCCTCCATCTGAGTAGCCCATTCCCAGGGGACTTGGGCTCCAACCACGTGTGGCTGGAGGAATAGGGCTCTTTCACATGGCAAGAAATATAACAGCTTTCTGCAGAATAAATCACTATTTCTCAGAAGGGGGCTGTGGGCCTAGAAAGCACTCAAGAGCTTCAAGGGTTTCTCCTTGGAGTCTAACCCTTTCCATGACAACAAAGCTTGAAAACAGCAATTTTGAAGTAAATTGTCTTCTAATATTCCTTGTATTAGTTCTAGACCTGCTGTAAT
The DNA here is from genome assembly GCF_030020395.1 of Manis pentadactyla. Lineage (NCBI taxonomy): Eukaryota > Metazoa > Chordata > Mammalia > Pholidota > Manidae > Manis > Manis pentadactyla. Next base: position 2,014,672 of record NC_080036.1, on the reverse strand, counting down.
GAAGTACCACAAACTGGATGGCTTAAAACAACATACATTTATTCTTTTACTGTTTTGGAGGTCAAAAGTCTAAAATCAAGGTGTCAGCAGGCCACGCTCCCTCTGAAGGCTTTGGGGAAGAATCCTTCCTTGTCTCTTCAAACTTCTGCTGGCCTCGGGCATTCCTTGGCCTGTGGGAACATAATTCCAATTTCTGCCTACTTTTATCTTCATGTGGCCTTTTTCTCTGTGTGTATTTCTTATGTCCTCTTCTGTCTTTCTAAGAGCATCAGTCATTGGATTAAAACCCACTCCAAGTGAGCATAACCTCATCTTATCTACTTATATCTGCAAAGATCCTATTTCCTAATAAAGTCATGATCTGAGTTCTGGGTAAACATGATTTTTTGGGGGGGGAACTAGTCAACCCACTACATTGCTTTAGTTAAGACTTTTCAGTTGAAAATTGCAAAAAAATACTTGAGGTGTAATATGTTAAAAGAAAAAGAAAAAAAAGAATTTAATTTACAGGACAGAGGAGTGTTTTAAGAATCCCAGGGCAGTAAAGCAGTCAGCCTCAGGGGGAACTTATCAGAAGTATCAGCCCTCCTCTCTTCCTCTCCTTGCAGTTTTCTCCTGCCTTTCAGTTTCATTCATTCTCTAGACTGGCCTTCTTTGCATCTCCATGTTCTTGGCAGGCAGCAGATGGCCAACCCACTGCTCTAGAGTTTACATTTCTGTTCAAATGACAGGTTCAAATTGAATAGTCATGGTCCCAGTTGTAAATTCTCAGGAGAGAGAATCTGGCTCATCTAGGATTAGGTGTTCAATCCTGGTCCCATCAGTTGTGCGTAGGTGGGTGGGGTGTTAGAGTCAAAACAACTGGGCATTGGGAAGGCAGCTCTCAGAGAGATGAATCATTGTGAGATGGGTAGATAACCGTCTAAAAAAGGTCTACACATATCTTGTGCTTTATAGCATTTAGCAGCATACAAAGTTTTCATGTATACTCTCATTTGATTTGTGCAAATCCATCCGGAAAAGGGATATTGGTATTTTGCCCACTTTACAGATCCAGAAACAGACTCAGAGAGATGAGATGACTAGCCTATCAAGATGGTCAGTGTCAGAGACCAGACACATGTCTTCTGACTTCCAGCCTGGCCATTTCATATCACCAAGCAACACACAAAAGTAACTGACTTTGTAGTTTTTATTACAAGCCAATGTCATTTATGCATAGGTTTATTTTCCAAGTTTACAAATGTACCTGCAAAATAAAAATTTAGTGGTCTGAAGATTATGGCCATTTTACTCTTGTCTAACTCATCCAAAGTTTTTCACATCTCTTGTTTTCCTTCTTTTTTCCCAGGTCATAGTTTCTTCACAACTCCAAGCCCCTAAAACACCGTTATCTCCCAGGGTTTAATATACTAAAATAAAAAAGGAAATCATTTTCCTCTTAACATTTAAACTCAAATCTCTCCTCATGTGCATTTTATGATTTCCTTTTTACTAATTCTGGCATCCAATAAATTCAGTGTTTGAGGAAATGGGGCATCTTTGCAATCCTTTTATTCATCTCTTACTTTTTCTCTGGGGCTTGTTTCTCACAGTCACAGATTTGGGATCCCTCTTCTTATTTCTTCACTCATTGGATTTCCTAATCCTGAAGCTACTCAGAAAATTATTTTGCCTCCTGTTTACTAAAACTTCATTAATTATCCTGGTCTTGTTTAATTTCCTTGAATTTTCTGTCTCTATTTTATATTTAACTTCTTTCCATTGTCTCAAGGAAAAAATCATTCCTTTTCTCTTTAGAGATCAAAGTTTTCTCTCTTAAAGCTTCCTAGGACAATTGACCTCACTAATTTCTTCTTTCTACTAATTACATCTTCTTTCTCAAATGCCTCCTTCTCCCTTGCTTTCACTGTTGGCTTCTCTCTTTTTTTTCTCTAGGATTAACAACAATCCCAGCATTTGCTGGATTTTTCTGTCCCTTTCTGTCTTTGTAGCGATTCTTCTTGAAAAAACAGTCTTTGCCCACAACCTTCATTTTGTTCTCCTCATTCCTTCCCTTTTTTGTCTGGTCTACCTCTCCACTATTCTGTTGAAATTTCACTTTTTAAAAAATGTCTTCTACTTCTCTCCTCACTTTGTTCATGTTTTCATTTAAATAGTCAAACATAGTTATAATAAGTGCTTTAACACTCTTGTCTACTATTCCATCCATCTCTATCATTTCTGGGTTGGTTTCCTTTGAGTAATCCTTTTTTCTGGTTATAGGTCACAAATTCCTGCCATCTGGCATGTTTAGTAATTCTTTATTGGATGCTGTACATTGTGGATTTTACATGTTTGAGTGTCTGGATTTTGTTGTCTTCCTTTAAAGACAGTTGTGTTTTTATTTGCACAGGAAAGTAAAGGTACTAGATCCTTTGGAGCTTGTTTTTAAGCCTTTTTAGAGGAGACATAAAGTAGCTTTTATTTCAACAATAGTTTAGTAACACTATTAAATTATGGCCTTTCCAGGTTCTCTGTTGTATCAGTGGAGCTTCTACTGATCAATAATGACTCCTTTAAAGTGATAAACTTCAAATTTACTGATCAATGGTGACACTCCTCTTTGGCTAGTCAGAACCTGAGCAACCCCAGCTGTGTGTACACTCACAGCTCCCCAACATCTCTTTACCCAAAGTTTGGTGTTTTACTGTATTTAACTTAAAATGAGCAAATACAGATTTCTGGAATTCTTCCTTTAGGTTGCTTTCTTCTCTGTGCAACTCTGCCCTACAACTTCTAGCAGCTTCAGCCCTCCTGAACTCTGCACTTCATCATTTCACCCTAATGAGATCATTGTGTTTACCATGGGAACTTCTTCCCTGCTCCATGGCCAGGCATGTGTGCTAGGCAGAAAGCCAGGGTGATCTTAGGGCTACCTTCTCTCAGGCATCACAGCCCCACACTACCTGCAGTCCAAAGTCTGAAAACAGTAGTTTCGTATATTTAGTCCAGTTTTCTAGTTGTTCAAGGTTTATTTCAGTTCCAATTATTCCATTATGGCCAGAAGTTGGAGTCTCTGAAACTGCTCTTTAGAAGAACAGTAACTGCTTCTAAGTAATTCCAAAGTTATTCCTCTTGTTCTTGGGGCATCATTTGAGTAGCTGTCTTCTTAAAATTCTCCTTGCTTATAACCATCTTACCTCATTTCCATTCCTTCCCTACTTGTTATTATTTTCTTCCCCAGAGGGCCTCATGATTAGGCAAACTCAACTATAAAGCAGTTCCTAGTGATGCTGATAATTTCCAGTTTGATCAGGGAACATAGTTGCAGGAACATGGCAGTGGTCTCTAGATAAAATTGTCACGGTTAGCATTTAACAAACATTTCCTGTTGACTTTGAGCCCACTATACCTCACCCAGTTATTAGTAGGATGGTTGAGAGTTGATTGTGTTTGACATGTAGGTATTTCAGCATGAATGTTATTATTTTCCATTCTCATTTTGGGAGAATTCTGAAGATTTTCCTATTCTCAAGAAAGTATGGTTAAATACTTTGAAATTCCAATGATCACAACATCTTTGCCAAGTTTTTTGTAATCCATTTTTTTCTTGATTTGTCCCTTTCAATTTGTATGACTTCCCTGCTGGCCTTCCCAGAGCAGACCCAATATTTATTCTTCATTCCTTTGCCTAAGTGTTTCTGTTCTGTGTAGTTTAGCAATAAGCTAAAATTTTCAGACCTTGTTTCTTATTTCAGATAAGATTTTTATGTAGGCTAATATCTTTATTGTAAATTATGTTTTTCCTTCATCTTGGTTAATGATCCCAGGCAGAGGCATTCATAAATTCAAGATGATTATGCTGCCACTGAGACTGAAGCCTCATTTTTGCTCCTGAACACATTTCTATTAATTATATATAACTCCTACATATAGTCAATTTAGAACAAATTTAACTATATTGAAAAGATGTCTGTGATAAACAGAATAAAAAATAATGTAGTGTTCCACATCTGTCAAACGAAAATGACTCAGAAACTCTGATCACTTGTTGTAGCTTTTATTGGTATTAGATGACAGTAAGATAACCAAGCATCAAGTGAAGAATAATTATGTATCTTTCAATTATTCTTCCAACTTTCTTTGAAGAAACTCGTCAACACAGGCTTGATGCCTTGAGAAATAATATCACTTTAAAGGAGTCATTATTAAATTCAAAATGAAAACTCAGTGTTTAAAATCCAGGACAATTAAATATTTGCTTATCCTAGGAGTTAATTTATTGTCCTTGAGACCTCATTTCACCTACTTTAAGAATGTTTAAAAACGGGCAGACTGATGTAAAGAAAATTCCCTCATGGTAATGGTTTACTTAAACAAAAAGTGTTTTTAAAAATCCTGTGTTGTTTTGGATGGCTGCCTATATTTGAAAGAGAATTTAAACTGAAGTGGCATCCACAAATATGCAATTAGAAAACTGATTACAAATAATAGAATCTTTGCCCTAGTTTGTAAAATGATGGTTGAGGCAAGGGTATATGCTAATGTAGTTGGAAAGAGGGGAATACAAATCCAGAGCCCCAGGAATGAGTAAAAAGCAAGTCAATCAGGGATGGAGAAATAGCAGGTACAAAGTGGTACATTAGGGAACTGACTGCAGCTTCATGAAAAAACATAGTGAATTGCTTGGTCAAACCCTAGGGAATCATGGTGCTCAGGGAGGCCCATCAAAGAGGAAGGGAAAAGAGTTTGTGCTGGCTCCTTTTCACCTACTGTCTTTCTTTGTTCAAAGTGGAGTTCCCAGGGTAATAATTTCCCTGCATTCCTGAAATGTGTAAACCAAGATCCCTCCAGGCAGCCTCTGGAGAAGCCCCGAATGAGGCACAGTGCTGCCTCTGAGTCTGGAAGTGGTGGGAGGAGTCCAAAACTCCCTGCAGCAAGTTGAGCTGGCTTGAGACTCATGGTCCCACTGCAGCTCTCACTGTGTGGGTGCAGTGGAGGCCATGCCTAAGATGGCCCTCACACCAGGGAGGTAAATACCACCAGGCTTCACCCTTTAATGAGCAACTTGGAGGCCAGTGAGGCAAATCTGGATAAACATATAAAATAGGTCAATATTATTTTTATTGTTATTCAGGCCCCCATCTCAAAATTCCATTCAGAACACACTTTTTGAGCATCTCTTATTTGTTCCAGGGGCACACAGATCAAGAAAATAAGACCCCTGGCCTCTTAATTAACTATAATTTAATATAATAAATACAAAGACAGTAGGACTTTAAATGAGAGAAATGAATTCTGTTTAGGAGAGATCAAGGAAAGCTACAAAGAAGAGAACATGGATGAGAAAGAAAGCTTTGTCTAATCTTGGTAAGACATGTGAAAGGGAAAGGTAAAGACTAGTGAAAGATGTAGAAGATAAGTAGGAATACAGAAATAGGACTATCTATGACTATTTGTAGCAGTTGAGGATGTCTTGCCCCTGAAACTTTCTACTATGGAAGCCACATATAGGTCAATGTGGCAATTAACAAAAAATCCAACTAATCACGATTTAAAGCATAAGGGCACTCATTATTGACTTGGTAACTTCAAGGCAGGCCATCCCAGAATAGTTCTGGAAACAAAACAGTGTCACCAACTACTGCTTTTAATAAGCAAGGGAACTTCCATAGGAGGCTGGTCTTGGGTGACAGAAAGTCTAGGAGATCTCTATACCTGACCACCCAAATCTTAAAAGTTTATATAAAGGCCTTAACTGGATTCAGTTGCATACACAGCCTAGATGGTCACAACAACAGATTGCTTTCTCCAGGTTGTATCATTGAAAAGGCTCCAACTATGAGAATGGTGAGCAGAATGTACATTCCAAGGACAGGAAGGGTGCTAAGAGCTTCTGATTTCCCCAGGGACAGTTTTAAGGTCAACTGGCAGTTATGTCCTCTTGATGACCTCATCTAACACCAAGTACCCATCTTTCTTCTGCTCTGCCATCTTCAACTTAATTGGCTTTCATTCTTAGACTTACTGCCTCCTAATCTCAAAATGATTGCTGTAGCTCCAAATATTACATGTTAATGAGCAAGTTCCATAAAGAGAGGAAGGAAAGGGACAAAAGAAGCTTTCTCCCCAAGCATTTCTGTGAAAATTAATTAAGGTAAACATCATGTACATGGCATCAGGAAGTCTGCAGGAGAAGTTCTCATGTCCCATACTCCTCGCAAATCTCAGCTCCCACAAGAAGAGATGGGGGCCGTGTTGCTTCAGCTACTTCACCACCCAGCAGGAAGAAGGCAGCTACCTTCTGCCGAGCGATAGCTCAGCCCGTGAGAGACTGTACTACTCAGCCAATGAGAAGCTGTGGACTTTGTTTACTTCAATGGCCTTTTTGCTTGAAAACAGGCATCCTAACTCAGCCATTTTCCTCTATAAAAGAGTTTCCTTCCCTCTGTTCTCCCAACACACCTATTGTTCTACTGTAGCTTGCATGTCCTAGATTGCAATTTTCTGCCATTCCCAAATAAACCCATTTTTGCTAGCAAAAATAACTTTTATTTTTAAGGTAAACACTTCTTTATCAAAGAACTCTTTCCCAGAGGCCCTTTGCAGACATACTTTTATACCCTATTAATCTAAAGTGGTTTGCATGACCCTCTCCTAGATCAATCGGTGGGTAAATAAAGATGGCCATTAATTTAAATCAATCAAGATGTATCCTCTATGGCTGAGTACATTATTGCACATTAAAATTGGCTTCCTTCTTGGTCTTGCTTCTAGCCAGTGTGCTTTCCTAACAAACAAACTGATGATATCACTCTGTCTGGAATCCTTTTATGGCATTTCTTTGTGTATAGGGCAAGTCCAAGTTCCATGACCATTCCATTCCTCTTCGTATTAACTCTTCACTTTGATCTTCCACTCTGCAAAGAGCACTCCATTTTGGACACATGATATTACATGAAATTCTTTGAATGCACCATGTTTGGTTTTTCCTCTGAAGTGTTGCCTGTATTTTCCATTCTGGTTTTCCTCATTGTCTTCATAGCAACTATAATTTATCTTTCAAACTTAAACGCCCCCTCCTCAGCACAACTTCCAGGATGTATTTCTTCTTTCCCCAATAGCACCCTGTTTATACCCCTTTTATGACACTTACAGCCTTGTGGTAATTACTTATTTCTTCATCTATCTCCTTAACTTGACTGAAAATCCCCAGGCCATGCCCAGAACGCAGAAGCCACTTAAAAAGTACTGGTTAAATGGAAAATCCCTATGGATGTATGCTATCAATCTCAACTAGGTCTTTGATTTGTCATTTGCTGAATCCTGAATCCTGACTCTGGGAGTGTTAGAAACACTCCCCACCCTCCCATGGCCCACGTACAGTCTTCACTTCCCTCCTCCTCAGCAGGCAATCTCAGCATCTATTTATTTTTTATTTTTTTCTCAGCATCTATTTCTTAGAGTTCATTTATTACATCAAGTTTAGACTTCTTAATCTTCCTTCATGTACCTCAACGATCATTCCCAACATTTAACATTTCTGTTTCTCACTCTCTCCATCCCTCTCATCTGAAAGGAAAAAGTATCTTATCTCCCTAAGGATTTGTAGGGAAAATGGAAGTTCCTATGGCTAGCATCCTCACCTGACCCTAATCTACTCAATGATGTAATTGGCCTACTGCATTGCCAGTTTGCCTGTGTTTGGCAATGGACACACATGGTCCATTAGAGGAGTCCTAGACCAGGCAGGAATGGCCCTCTGCTATTACCCCCACCTCGATCACTGGCTGAGAGCTGTCTGGGAAGACCATAGCCTTGGTGCAAATGCCATGGGGTGGAACCAGAGGTGTGGCACCTGAAGCTGTCAGCTAACAGTGCCCCTCTCAGGAGGTTCTCCCTGGGAATGGAGTGGTGCACCTCCACCACCACCACAAATAGACCATGACTTTGTCTATGGTGTTAAGCAAGATTTATTAAAGGTATCCCTCTTCCTCCCAAAGAGATAGGCTGCACATCTGCACTGAATGAGGAGAATGTGCCACAGTAAATTTTGTTCCTAAGGCCTTAGCATTTATAAGGCAGCTGGTTTAGTCTTTTGTTATGTGTGTCTATATAATACTGGAAAAGAGACTTGTCCCATGTCTCAAATTAAGTGAAGACAAGTTGTTATTATGCATCACAATAAGTCCACAGTTTCTGCCCCCAGAATGTTAATAATATGGACTATAACACATACACACATTTTTTATGACTACCTATTACCTCCACAGGGCATTGGCTACTGGTTAAGGGAACCACCTTCCTATGGAGCAGCTTCAACTCCAGAATCCAAGATCTTTCAGATGTTTGAAGAATCCTCTCTTGGCAAATAATGGAAGGGAAGAGAGGAAATGTCTGATATTTGGTGTCATTTCACCAAATAAAGAGCTCTGCCCAGTGCTTGCAGGAGAGCAGACACTGGAGTGAAGATGAGGCTGGAGCAGAAGCAGACACAGAGATAGACTTGCTGGATGCAGATGTGACTCTAGCACTTGACCTGCCACAGTGAGACTAAAGCTTGGTGTAAACCTTTCTGTGGGTAAAATTGCAATATTTCCAGAATCTTTCACCTGGCCTTAGTGCATCTCCATTTTTGATAGGTGATTCCAAGGGGTGGAGAGAAGTAGTCCATCTCCATATCAATAGCTGATTACAAGGGCTGGGGCAGAGAGGGCATATCTGGACAAGAGAGGTTTGGTGGGGCCCCTTTTGCAGCTGGGTGCTGAGATACACAGGCGAGCAGAAGTGGACAACTGCTTGCAAATAATAAACAGGTTCTCCCACTTTATTTCTCCCTTTGACTGATTTTGGCTTCAAAGGTTATTTGCCCTGGGCTGGGAACATATTTTCCCCCAGAGTTACACTCCTTCAATGTTCCCCTCTTGTTATTTATTCTCATTGAATTCAGAGTGAACTTGCCCAGAGCTAGGAATCCCCTACAGCCTGGAGCTACAGGATATCATAGCTTCACCCCCTCCTTGGGCCTCCCTCTACAGAATCTTCAATCTTCCCCTTCATATCTGCTAGCACCCCAGTCTCTAAAACACTCCTCAGACTGCTTACTGTTGTACTGCCTTACATCTCAAAATATTCTTGTTCTATCATCAGTGCCTTCAGACCTAGTGGAGGTTGCTAGAACTGGTGGCTCAAATACCAGATACAGCCTCTAGAAGTGTTTCACTTACTCTCACAATGTTTTTAAAATTGGGAAATATCACTTAAAAATAGGATTTTGGTCTTTGTAAAGGTCAGGCAGTTGGCTGCACTGGTCACTCTTTCCACATGGCAACAGTGGTCTGGGTGCAGGTGCTCCTTTTGAGTAGGCATGTGATCACTGGGTTATCACAGTCTCCTCTGACCCCTTTTGTTCACTTCTGCTACCTGTCAGGTCCTTGTAAGCATTTGAGTTTGTAACCCCTGGTGTAACTCCAGGGGGAAGGAAAGCCCAGGGTAAAATACCTCTAAAACTGAAATCAGTCAAAGGTAGAAATAAAGTTTAAACCATTTATTGCTTACAAACTGGAGTCTGGGGCCATCTCTCTTTCCTGCTCTGGCAGAAGCAAACCAGCCTTTCCCCTAACCTCTCAGATTCAGATAAGCCCTCGGTCGCCCAGGTAATTATCCACTGATATGGAGATGGACTGCTGTCTCCACCCCTGAGGATCACCTGGTGATATGCAGTGCACTAAAGCCATTCTAGTCTCCACCCCTGAGGAACACCTGGTGATATGCATTTGCACTAAAGCCAGGTGAGATATTCTGGAAATATTACAATTTTACCCACAGGCAATCCCTCCAGAAATCTCACCTTAAAATTTACTCATTCCCTCTGGGCGAAATATCCCTGGCCAGAAAACTGGAGCATTGTGAGCAGACTAATGACATACAGTAGCAACAGCAATAAAATCATGGTAATCCTCAAGCCAGAGGATTCAGCTAGGTTCAAAGTCCTATGCAGATTAAGTCCAAAGCTCATCCATTTCAGCCATCATGCAGCAGCTGCAGCCAGGGGACACATCAAGGCCACAAGGACTGTAGAAGAAAATACGTACAATAGCAACAGCAATAAAATTATGATAATCCTTAAACTGGAACATTCAGATAGGTTCAAAGTCCTATGCAGATTACGTTCAAAGCTCGTCCATTCCAGCCATCATGTGGCAGCTACAGCCAGGGGGTGCATCCAGGCCACAAGGACTGTAGAAGAAAATAACTGTGATCTTTGGGGGCCATGCTGCTGTTAATTCAGGAATACACACGAGGCCAGCTTATAGGCCTTTTCCCCAAGGTGCCAGAAGGGCCAGCCAACATCAGTGCATGTGTCAAAATGTCCAGGGCCACGTCCATTCAACAGTATCTCCAGGGTTTAATGCAGTAGGGGCTGGCAGCAGGATGCTGCTCTGCTGGCCATATCCTGGCTTCAATAACTCTTCTTTGGTTTGTACATACAGTGTATAGGAGAGGCAGCAAGGTGTGTTAGCATACCCACAGGGCTCAAAGCTCCTTTACATGGTTTTTCATTCAAACACCATAGCACTGCCCATAGGTGAAGTGACCAGTCCATAAACTATTGGCATCTGACTTCAGGCCATATTTCAACAAACTGTTGTACCTCTCTATCATGCCTACCCCAGTAGGGTTATATGGTACATGAAATTTCCACTTTATTCCTAATTGTTGCACCCTTCCTTGTAATGCATGTCCAGTAAAGTGGGTGCCTTGATCGCTCTCAATCACCTGCAGCTGGCCATAGGCTGCAACGAGACGTTTTAGGCCCTCTTGGCGGTTTGCTGATCTGCATGATGTGCAGGAAAAGCAACCAATAGTCCAGTAGCTGTATCCACACAAGTCATGGCATACTGATATCCTTCTGATATGGGCAGAGGCCCAGTAGAGTCTATTTGCCACCTGAGGAGGGCTATTGGCCCCCTTATTATTGTCCCATGTTGCTGAGGGACTTGGTGTAAGTCCCCCTGAGAGCACACAAGACACTCCTCTCCACGGGCTCGGGGCCTCTCCTTGGCCTCCCTGACCTACAGGGCTCTGGCCAGCAGCAGGAGCAGCAGGAGCAGCAGCAGCAGCAGCCTTCAGCTCAGGCCACAGGCCAGCATCGTCTGGCCAGCAGCAGTGGTGGCACCTCCACAAACACAGGAGTGCAGATACACGTCCCTCAGGGCGATCACCACTTCTTCCCATCATCTCTAGGGGCAGCCCACCCAAAGATCACACCCATTATGACAGATTTCGGGTCCAGAGGTCCTGCTGAATACTGCCAGATGTAACTCCAGGGAAAGGCAATCCCAGGGCAAAATACCTCTACAACCGAAATCAGTCAAAGAGAGAAATAAAGTTTAAAACCTGTTTATTGCTTACAAATTGGAGTCTGGGTCCACTCTCTTTCCTGCTCTGGCAGAAGTAAATGAGCCCTTCCCCTAACTTCTCAGGTTCAGATAAGCCCTCAGTCACCCACGTAATTACCCACTGATAGTGAGATGGACTTCTGTCTCCACCCCTGAGGAACGCCTGTTGATATGCAAATGTACTAAAGTCAGGCGAGATATTCTGGAAATATTACAATTTTATCCTCACCCTGCCAGAGTTTTGGTTCTATCCCTATCTTTCATCTGGAAGTGCCTTCTTAAAAGTCACTCATAAAAGATTTTCCAATTATGTGTGTTAAAAGACAAAACTTGACCAAGTAAATTTGAAGATCTAAGTGGTTTTATTAAATGATTCGGAATCAGGCAGCATCCCATCTAGAAAGCAGAGAAATGCTCCAAGTAGTTGTACAAAATGGAGGGTTTTTACAGACAGGAGGCTGTGGCAAAGAAATATCAGCAAAAGAGAAGATTAGGGATTGTTTCAGGTAAGGACACCCTCCCTTAGAAGAAGCAGGGCGGTGGGTCGGGAGGGTCTTATGCAGATGACCTCATTAGTGATCAGGAAATTCCAGAATGACTGGCTTACAAATTCTACTCCTGGGAGAGGCTAAAAGTGCAAGTAAGCCCTGTTTGGTGACTTGGCCTTGGAGAAGTGACCCCATGTTGGATCTATGGTTTTCTTTTTAACATGAGATGCACAAGTGTTTGCTTCCTCCTTACTGTCCTTGAGATTTCTGCATCTTTTACCTCTCTAGCAACCACATCTAGCTTAGCTGCACATTATGTTCCTGGCTCTCTTAGGCCTCTAATGCTGATTTTGCTGGCTGTTTTCCTCCTGAACCCCACACAAAAGCTTTTCCTAAGGTTGGTTCTGGAGTGTTCTATCTAGAACCCCACTCACTTCCATGGGCTCACTGAGTCATGTGACTCTTGCCATCTCCCTCATCATGTGAGGAGCGGCCAAACTTTCTTTTTCTAATGTCTCTTCCTCATGTTCTTTTCACAGATATCCAGTGATCTGGAAATATCCTCCTGGGTGTATTTTTAGTACCTTAGATTTGAGCCATCTGAAACATTACTCATCATCATGACTCCTGCCCTCTTTATCTGACCAGACCAGGTTCCTCCTGACTGGCTCACTGTTGACAGAGTTCTCACAGTGACCCTAACTGCAAAGCACTTTGCCTCTTTTCTTTGACCTCCAAAGTACTTCTTCAAGCCCTCAAAACTCCTGGCCTCCCAACTGGCCTCCCTGTCTTCTGCATCTCATCCCTTCCACCCTGGCAAAATCACTCTTCTGAAACACTGCTTTGATAATGTCTTCCTGCTGCTCTACATTCAGTAGCTGAAAAAATGAGACATATAATTATTCAAGATTCCCATCCCCATTCTTCTCAGTAATCCAGTTACATTTAAACTTGAAAGCAGTGGCAGTTCACCCTCACTACACCATTCTTGGTGTGTCAGAAACTTTAGTTTTTTAAATCACTTGAAGAAGAAAATCCAAAACGTATGACCTTCAGCCATCTGGGTTCAACCAGGTTTCCAAGTTTATTTCCCACCGTTTCCTAACATCTACCTCATGTCACCTAGACAACCTGAAATTCACCAGGTAACTTGAAATATACCTCATGCTTTCTCCCTTTGCTGATGCAGGTCAATTGTTTGGAAGGTCCTCCCAGCATCCTTCAAGGCCCTTCTCAAACGTTTCATTGGTAATGCCACCAGTCACACACATTCTTACACTGTATTTATGGCCAGGTCTTCTCTGGTCCACTACATTGTAAACTCCTTGAGAGTAGGACTGAATCTTTCTCCACCATTTATCCCATCAGAGTGCCCAGCACCTGGCATCCTTTCCATCAACAAGCACTCAGACAAGCCTTCTACAGCAACAGACACTAAGCCTGGTGCTGGCGTACAAAGATGAATGAGGCACAGCCCGATGGGGTTCTCATTCAAACTGGTGAGAATGACATTTAAACACATGACTGAAGGATGATGAGCACAGGAGAAGTAGATACAAAGTAAGAAAGGATTAATTGGTGGAGGGGTAATTGAAAATGAGAAAATGAGGCCTCAGAAATTGTGACATATGAATCAGGCACTAAAGGAAGAATGGTCAGAGAGGCAGGCAGGAAAAATGATGGAAGTGAAACTTGAGTCAGCTCTATTTACAACCTGTTGGCAACTGTGATGGTGGTAAGGTAACAAGGCTGAAGAATTAGCCCAAGTGTATTTGGATTATGTAGGCTTACTTTGGTATGAAACAGATAAGCAGGAGTTAACTATCACATAGGGATGGACTCTACCAAGGGAAATAAGTGGTGAGGAAGCCAGCTGAAGTCACTCTCATTCTTGGCTATCGGGCTCCCTCCAACACATGCATCACTTTGTTGACGGATGAATGTTTTAGACTAGCAGTTATTTATTAGTGATATTTTAAAAAGAGATATATAGAGGTGGCAATCAAAATTTGGTACAGATCAGAAAATAGTAAAAAGTGCCTTAGACAAATCACAAGCACAGTATCTGTGGTCTAAACCGACTTAGACTTTGGGTCTCTTCCAGCCTCTGAACATGACTTGAGCAGCATTATCACCTACCAAAGCTGAAGTCACTGCTCAATCAAGTTTCCTAATACATGGCAATTGCCAGAATCTTTGTCAGAAGACTGACCTTTGGTTTTTTTTTTACTATGATATGCAGCTTTATTTGACTAAGATAAACAAAAAAGCCAGAAACTTCAAATATAACTGGTTTCACTTGATCATGTTAACTGAAATCTCTTCCTACATGAGAAAAGATTCCCCATCAGCAGGTTGCTTTTGAGACATCTGGCTTCAAAAGCTTTTATTGCCTTTCTCCTATTGTAAAAATATTAAGTCAAGCATTTCTGGGGAGGCATGCAGCAAAAACGCCAACATCAAATTAAGTTGGGCTGATTTCCACTGGGACTGTTTCCACCAAAACAAGTATTTGCTATTGTTTTTACAGAAACACCAATAAATAAATAGTTCTAGCAAAACAGCCCATAGATAGTGACCAATAAAATTATTTCTTCATTTTAAAGCCAGTCCTAAAACATCTAGTCCTAAAACACAGAACTACTAGTGGAGAACACTGATAATTAGACTTCAGAAGCAAAAGATTAATAGTCACAGGAGTTTGAGCCTCCTGTGTGCAGCCTTCATGCCTTAGTAGTTTGTCATCCTTTCTCAGAACCTGCAAAGGTATTCAACCATGATCTAGATGATTTAGCCCTGACCGGACTGGGTACTGCCCCTCCATCTCCCACCAAATGCATTCATACCATCAGAATTAAGCACTGGAGACCTGACCTGAAAGGGACGTGAACTGTCAAAAGATGCCTTGTAATTTCAAATCTAGACCCCCTGGTGAAATCAGCATCTGTCATCCAGTGGGAGGGCAGGGGGTCTGTTTACAGGGAGATGGGCAGGGAATGTGAGCCATTGTGTGTCTTAAGTTGCCCTTTGAACCAAATCAATGGAAATCTTTCCTTACCTGTGATAAGTGCCTCCACATGCTGATAAGCACCTTTAGGAAGTCTTCAGCATATTGATAGACCTCACTAGGACACTGTGTTACTGAGTTCTGGGCCCTACAATCACTCTACAATATGCCTCTCAGGCAAACTCCAGTTCCCTAGCTATAGGACCGTAAATAGAAAACTCAGGAGAATTTCTTTTTCTTTCTCTTGATTGCTAGATAACAAATTAGACACATCAGAGGATTGAAAAGACTCTAAGTTGTATGATTTTGTGGGCAGGAGAACAACTGATTAACCAGGTTGAATTCTTTGTACCTGTTTGCTTTTTGAAGCACACTGTACAGATGAGAGTTGGCAGGGCAGCAGAAACAGAAAGCAAGCTGGGTGCAATGACAGTTTCCACTCTTCTCCACAGAGATGGAACCATGGGCCTGAAGGATCCAGCTGTCTCTGGCTCCCAAGGCTGGTATAATGGCTCTGTTCTCACAGAAGTGCTGACAGAACATGACAAATAGAAAACACATATGAACTGACCTTCCAAAAATGTATTTCAGAGCTTCCTAATCTTCACAGGAATCCTTCAGAGTGAGCAATGCCACCTTCAGGCAGTGATGCAAATGGCATTGAAGGAAGGGCTGCTGTTCCTGCCTGGGATCCTCTGGGCATTCCCCCACTCTGTTCCCCTAACCCCACCCTTCCTGCATTGCCCTTCCAGACACCTTTTCCCTCAGAATCCATTTCCATGTGGTCACCACCCTGCATACACTCTTTTCTCTAAACTGTCCCCATACACATACAGTCTCAGCTTTTAGATCTATCACCTTTTACCAAATATGGAGGCCACTTGTCTCCCATTTTTGGATCCATATATGCTTTGAAATTGTCACTGTCACTAGATGCATTACTAGCTGCAAATACTTTTGTGAGCCTAATGTTGGTTTGGAACCGAGTACACAGGACTCTTGCCCACTTAACATAAGTTAGAAATACTGGAATAGCAAGGTACAGAGGCTGACTGGAGAGACAAGTTTTCATTTTCCTCTCTTACTGCCCTCAGGGTCCCTGGCTCTGAGGGCAAAGTACTGCTCCTTAGGTGTGTGAACGTGGGCTTACACCAGGCATGATTCTATGGCTTCCGAGTCACTCTGCTCTTACTCTTTGTGGACTCCTGTCCGCATCCTGAAAGAATCTGGGTGGGATTTCCCAGAGTTTTGCCCTCCTGATGATGGCAATACTTTGCGGAAGACTATCTTCCTTACCAAGTTGTTGCTGACTCACAAGTTATGGCAACATTTTCCCTGAGAAAGAAAGTCACACAAGTGCAAAATGGTGCATACAACTCCCAGTGCCACTGATGAGCAATCAACTACATCACCCCAGTTAATCCCGAATCAGTTTAGCTTCAAAGTCTGAGCACTTCTCAGTGGGCCAAGCCAGCTCTTGCCCTGGAAGTCCAGGCGAGTCCCCTCTGGAGAACTTACAGCATTCTCCTGCTTCCAGACACAGCAGGTCAAGAGACTTATTTTGAAGAAAATTAAATAGAAAATCTGAACAGAAGTGAATAGAGTTTTGGAACTCAAACATTTGAATCTTTTTCTGTTCCTTTGTCACTTGAGACTAAATCAATTGTCCAATTTGTGGGATAATAAAAAAAATGCCCTCTATCAGAACATGCAATTGCTTTGATATTTGAGTTTGGCAAGTGAATAGAAAGTGTCAAATATGCAGTTTGTATGCCTTAGCTTAGTTCAGAGTGATGCTGATTTTAAGAGATGGGTAATATGTCAATTTATGTAGAGTAGATCAATGAGGTTTATGGGTGTGAAATAATTCATGTTATTTCAAAGCTAGTAAATGGTAGAGCAGGATTCAGTCTGGCTTGTCTGTAATAGAGGCTTTGACATTTTTGCATTAAAGGAGTTAGGGGCAGCTGTTGGATGGAAATGTGGGCAGAGCACTTTTCTGGAAGCTGTGTTAGCACAGCTCTCATTGTTTTACTCAGTGTATTTATTTGGATTAGATCAAGTGGGTAATGGAGAGCAGGAGGCCCTTGGCCTCCCCACTGTAAGCTAATTCTCAGGCTGCCATTGGTTTTCTGACTCCGAGATATACTCTTTGAATTAATATACTTGCAATGTGAAATCCCAGGAAGAAAATTTTAAAGACAAATGTGCAATTAGTAGATTATTAGTAGACCCATAGATTTATTAAGCCAAAGTTCAATCCTCTGCCTGCTTTTCGAGTTCATTCCATATCACTACCCCTCGCACATTTAGGGTACCCTCGCAACATTATGGGTATATTTTTCGGTCTCTAAGGTCCTGCTTTTCACTTTTAGGTCTGTCTTTCTATGTGCCCATCCCTGTTCCTGGACACTCCCCTTCTCATCCTTGCTTTCTCCTCTCCCTTCACCTACGCTTCCCCCGGAAGAACACATGTTAAGTTTCAGCTTCAATGTCACCTCCTCCCTCCCATATCCTCCTTCCATAACACTCATCATGCCCACCAACTTCAAGAGAGGCACTCAGGAGCCTGACCCTGTGCACTGACATTCTGACTCTGGCTGACCATGCAAGTTCAGGTACTCACTAACCGTCTCCGTGTTTGACTTTTTCACCTTTAAATGTGGACGAGAGTGGCAGCTGAGCTCTGGAGGGAGATCCACCCACGTGCACTGAAAGAATACCTTTCCAGCACTTACAGCAAACCTGACTTCTGGCAAGCCCTCCATCCATACTATTACCATTGTTTACAGAAATAGGGGAGAGACTGTCACTAGGCTGGCCACCACAGCCTCCTGGCACATGGCACAGTGTCTTTGAATATTTACTGGATACATGAAACTCCAGTTGCACACACCAAGCATGTCCACTGCTTCTGATCCCACCACCATCATCTCGTGTCTGGATTCTGAAGTCAGCTCCTGACCAATGCTCTTGTTTCTGTCCTTGCTCACCTCCTGTCCAGCCACAGGGTTCTTTTCCAAACTTTAAACACATCATGTTGCTTTTATGGTTTCCCATCTCACTTAGAAAACAACTAAAGTCTCTGACTTGATTCTCTCTTATCCACCTGTCTTCATCTTCTATGACTGTTCTCTAGGCTCCTCACTTGGTTCCAGCCACATCAGCTTCTCAGGTGATCCTCAAACACACCAGGAATTACTCTTGTATTTGTCAGTTTTACCCTGGCTGCTCCTTCTGCATGGATCTCACTATTTCCAGAGATAATGACTAACTAGCTCCATCTGCTCCTTCATGTCTTCTCTAAAGCCAGCTTCTCAATAAGGCCTACACAGTCATCCTGTTAAAAAGTGCAACCACATTAGAAAAATAAATAAATAAATAAAGAGAACAAAAGAAAACTTCGGGAGATGATGTTTATGGCATAGAGAGTGGTGATGATTTCAAGGATGTTTACAGATCTCCAAACTCATCAAGTTTATACATTAAATATGTACAGCTTTGTATGTATCAATTATACCTCACTAAAGTGCTTTCGAAAAAAAGTAACAGATAAAATTGCAGCCTCATCCGTGCTCACCCCCAGCACTCCCAAATTCCTTGCCTTGCTCTCATTTTCTTTAACTTAACACTCCCAACTCAATACTTCAGTCAACTTACTTATTATTACTATGTTTAATGTTTATTTTCTGACTTTCTCTTCTAGAATGCAAGCACCATAGTGCAGAGACCTTTATTTACTCACTGATATACTTTCAAGTGCTGAGAACAGTACCTGGCACTCACCAGGTGCTTAATAAAGATTTTTGAAGAAATGTTTACAGATGCCTGCATATGTACATAGTACATAGTTTCAATTTATCATTACTATTAGGTTGGTAAGGTTAACCAGGAGGCCAACTCTTCTAGGTGAGAAAAGCAAGGAATTCTTCATTTTCAAGTTTGACATAATGCCCTATATAGATTACATCTAAACGGAGCTTTTCAACAAAGGGACTTTGCCCAAAGCCCTATCATTGCGCAGCGTCAACACTGTCTTTGGCAGTAAGGATGCTCTGCTGTCTGGGTGTGGCCCCACCCATGTGGTCTTGACCTAATGTCCCGCTTAGTTTTCAGATGTGCCTGAGCAGCTCTGAGGAATGGCTTGTCGGTTCAGGTCTCACCACGGAGAAACGTTTCTCATTAGCAGGTATGGAGATCTTTCCTGGGCTGTTTATCCTCCTGCGACTCAAAAAAGCATTCTCCCTCATAATCTCTCTTTGTTTTTTAATGGAAATGTAGTTGATATGCAATCCTTATAGTCTCTTTTGTCAATATCTTTTTCCTTATCGATTGCTAAAAACAAAGTGATAATTTCTTAATTTATGATTATAATGGTGATTTTGGCTGAGTATTTCAATCCCTTTTCAACTACTCTGTGGTACATAAAATAGTTTTTGACTTACTTATATTACAAATAGAAATATGTTACTGTGTAAGTTATAGGACAGTAGATTTGGTCTCAATGTAAGAAGTTTTAACAAATAGACAATCAGGATATAGAATGGGCTGACTCTTATTATATAAATTATCCTAATCATTGGAGACAATTTAACTGAAATGCCCAGAAAAGGCAAATCTATAGAGACAGAGTGAAAATTAGTGGTTGCCTGGGCGTAAAGAAGAGAATGGGAGTGACTGTAAACTGGTTGCTTTCTTTTAGGAGTGATGAAAATATTCTAATATTAAAATAATACAACTCTGTTAGTTTATGGAAAGTCATTCAATTGTACAATAAAACGGGTGACTCCTATGGGGTGCATTCAGTTCACTAGGGCTGCTGTACCAAAGTGCCAAGCCAAGGCGGCAGCTGGGTGGGCTCCCTCTGAGGGCTGGGAGGGAAAGGTCTGTTCCAGGCCCCTCACTGGCCTCTAGGTGGTCACCTTCCTCCTTCATCTCTACGGCGTCTTCACCCTGTACAAGTCTGTGTTCAGATGTCCTCTTCGTATGGGGACACCAGACATATTGGATTAGGGTTCACCCTAATTAACTCATTTTAAATTAATTCCACCTTTAAAGACCTTATTTCTGAATACACTTCCATTCTGAGGTACTGCGGGTTAGGACGTCAACATATGGGCTTTGTAGTTCAGCCCATAACAATACAGGCAGACCTCGGGGATGTGGATTTGGTTCCAGGCCACCCACCGCAATGAAGTGAATATTGTAATGAACTGAGTCAAATGAATTCTTTCATTTCTCTGTGCATAGAAAAGTTACATTTACACTACCCTGTAGTCTATTATGTGTGCTATTAAGTACACTCTTAGACATGGTATCATGTCTAAAAGAAGTTAAATCTTTTATTTAATTATTAATGTTAATTAAGTGATTTAAAAATACTTTATTGCTAAAAAAAACGCTCACCATTATCTGAGCTTTCAGGGGGTCATCCTCTTTTTCCTGGCCTTGTCTCCACGCTGATGGCTGACTGATCAGGGTGGTGCCTACTGAAGGCTGAGACAGCTGGATTAAGTTCTTAAAATAAGACAGCAGCAATGAGGTTTGTCATGCTGATTGACTCTCCCTTTCATGAATGACTCCTCTGCAGCACAAGGTGCTATTTGATAGTATTTCACCCACAGTAGAACTTCTTTCAAAATTAGAGTTAATCCTCTCAAACT